>NC_047509.1:42026620-42326620 GCF_902827115.2 Pseudochaenichthys georgianus
AATCAGATGAAAACAAACTGTAACGGACCCTGCCGTGTTCTTTATGATTACTATACGTGTACATTCATAATGTCAGCCGGAGGGAGGGGGGGCGGCGCTGCGGAAGAGCAGATTGCGAGTGAGAGGTGCCTGTCTTCGTCCCTTTACAAGCTTAAAAAATGTATTTATCGTGTGATTTTGGAAATAAAAGTTTCATATTCTGAAAGCCAAGACGTTTGTTTAAAATCAAACAAAACACCCGAACCCCGAAAAAATTGTTTTTTGCGTAAATCCACGTTTATTTTGAAATGAGCCGTTGCGACTTCCGACTGATGTCGATAGAGCGGGTCACATATTTTGAAAATACAATGCACCGAACATAGCTCAGTAAAATAGGGTAAATAAAGATTTAAATATATTTTAATGGATAAAACTAATTTTAAATGATTAAACATTGTAAATTAACCACTTTAAAAGTTTGAGGTGTGGTTTTTAATACCAATATTAGTGATTCTGGGCCTGGTAGTATTTGTTATTGGTCAGAACCCCTTGTATTAATTACTGTGTGCTTTCGTTCATTGTCCATCTAAATCACACCATCCTCTATACAGACAAGAAGGAGGTGAAGTGTCCGACCCCGGGGTGTGATGGGACAGGTCATGTGACCGGGCTGTACCCTCACCACCGCAGCCTGTCTGGGTGTCCTCACAAAGACCGGATCCCTCCAGAGAGTGAGTCCCCGTCCATCAGACCCACCTGACTCTCATTCATATTCTGTCTCTCCTGCAGCGCTCTGATTAACATCCACCTGTTCTGTTTCTATTCCAACAGCTACCCAAGTGATGAAGGCTAATGCTGGCAGTAATGATACACACAAGAGTAGCCAACATAACTATTGTTTTACTTTTATAATCAGAGGTGGTGGAAGTACTCAGTAGAAGTACCAGAGTGTAGGAATATTCTGTAAAAGTCCTGCATTGAAAATGTCACTCAAGTAAAAGTAGAAAAGTATTCTCATCAAAATATAGTTAAAGTAGCAAAAGTAAAAGTACTAAAAGTAATGATTGATCATGAAAGTGTTCTCAAAGCTGGTGAAGGTGCAGCTAGTCTGAAGTACTTTGTAGACTGCAGGGTAGCTGGTGAAGGTGCAGCTAGTCTGAAGTACTTTGTAGACTGCAGGGTAGCTGGTGAAGGTGCAGCTAGTCTGAAGTACTTTGTAGACTGCAGGGTAGCTGGTGAAGGTGCAGCTAGTCTGAAGTACTTTGTAGACTGCAGGGTAGCTGGTGGAGGTGCAGCTAGTCTGAAGTACTTTGTAGACTGCAGGGTAGCTGGTGGATTTACTCCAGGTGGAACGCAAGTCTGATTTAACACTTGGTTAGATTTCACATCATTCATCCAGATCTGTGAAGTGACTAAAGGTATTAAATACATGTAGTGGAGGAAAAGTACAGAGTAGCATAACATGGAAATACTCAAGTAAAGTACAAGTATCTCAAAATGGTTGTTAAGTACAGTACTTGAGTAAATGTACCTGATTGCTTTACACCACTGTTTATTATGAAGCAACACAGTAGAGTTATCAATACTGCCAGTATTAATATCAGTAGTTCTTGTAGTTGCTATACTATATAGAACACACTAATACTACTACCTGTATTACCACTTGTGTGTATGAGTAATGCTTGTGATGTGGAAGCTTGACTGACCTGATGTGTGTGTGTGTGTGTGTGTGTGTGTGTCTGTAGTCCTGGCCATGCATGAGAACATCCTCAAGTGTCCCACTCCGGGCTGCACAGGCCAGGGCCATGTCAACAGCAACCGCAACACACACCGCAGGTTAATAACACACACACACACACACACACACACACACACACACACACACACACACACACACACACACACACACACACACACACACACACACACACACACACACACACACACACACACACACACGGTGATGAACATATGTAATACTATATGTCTCTGTGTCTAACAAAGGGACTTGTGAAAATGTATTTTGAGGATTCTCACACTTCCTATTTCAGAAATGCATAAAGTCATGACCATCAGCGTTCTATATAGCACGCGGCTTGGCCGAGTGTATTACTGGTCTTTGGAGGCACATTCAGGAATACAAAATACATACATTTGCACACAAACCTTTTAGTGAAACCAATCTGATCTAATACTACTAACACATACTTACACTTGCTATACAAGTCTTCTCAATATTTCAATCTCCTGTCTGACTAATCATATGAGTTTTCTTCTGTTAAATGGACATTTGGACATGTGTCCCCTGCAGTTTGTCAGGCTGTCCCATCGCAGCAGCCTCCAAGCTGAACAAAGGTCAGGACAAGCAGGTGGTGCTACAGGCGGCGGGGGGGGAGGCGCCGTGTAACTCCGACCGGGTGCTCAGGTGAGCCGGCAGGGCGGGGAGTAACTAAGTACATTGACTCAAGTACTCTTCTTAAGTACAAGTAGGAGATACTTGTACTTTAGCTGAGTATTCTCAGTTTATGCTCATTTATACTTATACTGCACTACATTTCAGAAGCAAATATTGTACTTTTTACCCCACTACATTTATTTGACAGATTTTACTAACTAGTTACCTCCTAGGTTTAAAATATTGGCTGATAAACTTTGACATAATAGTTTAAGATATCCAGCAGCAGTATATAAAGTTATTCAAATTAGCTCCACATTTACCAGCTGTGATTAAAATACATCAATATTCATAACAGTAACTCAATATATATATACAATTCTGAAATGGGCCATTACACATAAGGAGTACTTTTACTTTTGATACTATATTTTGTTGCCGATGCTTTTGTACTTTTGCTTAAGTTATATTCTGAATGCAGGACTTTAACTTTTTTACTAAGTACTTTTACAAAGTAGTATTGATACTTTAAAGGGCCCATGTCATGCTTTTCTGGTTATTACCCGTCCCCATGTGTGTTATGAAGGTTTGTATGCATGTAAACGGTCTGCAGAGTCACAAACCCTCAAAGTACACCCTGGAGCGAGTAAAACTCTAACGGAGCGTCCACACTACAGCTTCAAAAATAGCTTGGAGCTGGGCGTGTCTGGAGCTTGGGGATTTTATTCAAGCAACACGGCCAACAACCAATCACATGAATCTCCCGCCCCCGACATACAAAGCAAAAAACCCCGGGGATTGTATGGGAGCAATATATATATAAACTCCCCAAACAGGCGAAAACCTACCAGTTTCCCCCACTGTCTCTGCCACCTCCCTCCATGCCTGGTTCCTCCGGTTTGTATCCCGGTAGGTGAAGAGGGTCTGGTCATACAAAACCGGGTGATTAGCTACGGCGATAGTTAGTTTCTCCTCCGACTTTTTTTGAAATATAGAAATGAACGGCGGGATATCTCTCCCAGCTTAGACGCGGTTTGATTGGCTACGGCTTCAGCTGTCAGATTTTGGGAAACGGGATTTGATTGGCTGGCGCTGGCTACTCCGGCGTCTCAGGCGACAGAAGTTGAACATTGTTCAACTTCTGTCGCCTGAGCTGTCGCCTGAGACGCCTGAGACGGACCGCTCTGCTAACCACAATTCAGTTCGGCGAAAAAGCGCGGCTACGTGACGTCACCCCATTGAAAGTGAATGGGCAGATTGGAGCTTTCGACGCTGTCGACGCTGTAGTGTAGACGGGCCGTAACACAGAAAAGACCTGTCTATGCTGCCCCAGAACGCCTCGTTGGACATTTCTCTTTTTCCATTGTTTTCTTCTTATAGTGTAGAAAGTGCAGTGACATATTGGCAGGGGCGGACTGGCCATTGGGAATACCGGTAGTTTCCCCGGTGGGCCGGTGCTGTGTGTGGGCCGGAGTGCCAAAAATGAAAAAAAAAGTTTTTTTTTTGCCTAAATCCTACCGGCCCACATTTGTAAGTGTTCCGGCCACTCCCTTTTTTTTTTTTGCTTACCTAAATCCTACCAGCCCACATTTGTAAGTGTTCCGGCCCAGCCCAGTGGGGTGTGGCCAGGGTTGGGTTGTAACGGAATACATGTAACGGCGTTACGTAATCAGAATACAAAAATCAAGTAAATGTATTCAGCTCGTGTTACATTCGTAAACCTGAAGTGAATACATTTTGGATTACTTATTGGAATTATTGGTGGAAAGATTTCCTCACAACATGTAATATTCATTACTAAAGGTACAGCCTTGTCTGGTGCCTTGCTCAAGGGCACCACGGCAGGGCACGAGGTGAACTGGGACCTCTCCAAGTAGAAGTCCACACTCCAAATAGGTCTGGTCGGGGACTTGAACCGGCGACCCTACGGCTCAAAGTCCAAGCCCCTACTGACTGCCATAGATTTAGTCCCTAATTTTGCTCTCAAAATGGACCAGATTGATGCATTTAACTTCAACATTTAAAAAAAATTGCCCCCGGACCCCCCTAGAGGAGGTGGGTGAGTTCCACCACCTGCCCACACCCCCTGTTAAATTGTCTCACCCCCATTGAGGATGCTTCGTACGTCGCCCATGTTTTATTCCATGTGTCAATTCAGGCAAATTGGGTCAAAATGTTGCATCAATGATCTGTTAACATTAAAATCACTAAATATATGCCGTAACTATTTTGCTCTAGATAACTCAAGGGCTCAGGTAATGTGATTACTATATGAATAATTGTCCAAAATAACATTAAAGGCATAGGGTTTTTTGTTAAGTAACATACTTTCGTCGCCGGCCGGCCGATACATGCCGCACATTAAGTGGGCCTGTCTGTCAATTAATCCCCAGGCCACTTTTCCCCCCCAGTCCGGCCCTGCATATTGGGTATAGTGACGTAACGTCTCCGCAGACTTCCTCACACACACACACTCAATCTTTTCTCAGCTGCAGCTCTGCAGATTTCTCAGCCTGAGATGGCGAGACGCGGCGGGGCTCGGCCTGGGCTCGTTCTGAGCTCGGGCTGGGTTCAGGCTGGGTTTCGCTGTGTCTCGCTGTCTCGCAGATCCCCCACAGCAAGCCAGCTCACACTGTCCGCTCCAGCAGTGAGCCCCGCAACGTCCCGCCAACCACCCAGACCCCACGCAGCATTCTCATCTGTTTGTCATTACTGGTGTCATTTCCTGGTTGCTAACAAACGCCATTGTAACACATAATCACTGATGTTCCGCTGTAACGGTGGTGGACTCATCAGAACAGAGTGGGCGAGCTGACTAATCAGAGCACAGTGGGCTCATAGGGAGCCCCCCTCCCTATGAGCCCAGTGTGCAGGAGCTCCAACAAGCCGTGTAGGACAGAGAGTGAATATACTATACAGAGATGCTGTTTGAGAAACCAATGTGAGTTTGAAAAATTGCACAATATAAATCTATTCTATTAGACCTCAACAATGGAATTATGATCAGTAGAAATTGCCATGACATGGGACCTTTAACTATTCGTTGGTGATGCTCACATGTGACTGCGGTGCAGGGGAGGGGTCTAATGGTGCGTCTCCCCCCAGGCCCATGTGCTTCGTGAAGCAGCTGGAAATCCCTCAGTACGGCAGCTACGGGCCGGGCGCCGTGACGACCACCCCCCGCGCCAACCTGGCCAAGGAGCTGGAGAAGTACTCCAAGGTGTCCTTTGACTATGCAAGCTTTGATGTCCAGGTGTTTGGGAAACGCATGCTCATTCCAAAGACCCCCGGCAGCACTGAAACATCACCCAAATCCTTCAAATGTAAGACCCGCCCACTCCCCCCCCCATGTTCACCTACTATATGTGATTCTGACCTGTGTCATGTGATGAAATCCAAAATGAAGGGTAACTGGAGGAACAGGTTAGAGTTGCTCTCTGAGGATCATTCATTTTGTCACTTTTTCAAATCACATTTAAGTTCATCTCTATTAGAACCAAACACATACTGAATCGCTTTAGTCAATACCATTATTAATATTTGAGAATGAAATAATCTGATAATGATGTTCCTACCTATTGTTTTGATTTGATACAATATTTTGATACTCAAAATGTTTAAATCAAGCTTTAGAAATGAATAAGCTGTGTGAGTAAATGAACAGATCATATATCATATATAATGTCCGCAATACCTCGGAGAACAAATGAGTGATTATTTTAATTAGAAAGCAGGAATTGGCCATTTATGTGCATTCGTGGTGAATTTATTTATTTCATCGTTTATTTGGCAGGGACAATGCACAGTAATGAACACTTAAAACATTCAAATGTATCAAGCGTAACAGTGCCAGATTTAGCTTTGAGCTAATTTCCATCGCATAAAACATTGAAGAAGATTACATTTTACAAACATAGCAAAAACAAAATACATGATATGCAAAAAGTGCAAAAGAGCAAGTGCATCACTAGGGCCAAAAGGGTGGGTGGAGGGGGTCTGGAGGACTGGTTTGGGCTGACAGCCCAGGGGCACGGCAGAGGACCAGGAAGGGGTCTCGGGCAGACGGCCTGGGGGCAAAGTCAGGGGGCTGGGGTCAAGGGCGAAGACCGCGGCACTCAGGGGGCCGGGCTCGAGGGCGAAGACCGCGGCTCTCAGGGGGCCGGGCTCGAGGGCGAAGACCGCGGCTGGGGAACTCAGGGGGCCGGGCACAAGGATGGGCAACAAGGCGGGACAACGGGCAGGACCCGTTGTCGGCCGGACAGGAACCGGAGCCGGTGGGACAGGCGTAGATGGGATCCTGGACATGACATGGGCTGGTGTCAATGGGACCCCGGGTGGAGCAAGGGCTGGTGTCGATTGGACCACCAACGCAACAAGGCAAGGAGTAGGCAGGACCCCCGGCGGGACAAGTGTCGGCAGGATCCCCCCACGGGACAGGACATAGGGTTGGCAGGAACCCCGGCAGAAAAGTTGTCGGCGGGACCCCCAGCGGCACAGGACATAGGGTTGGCAGGACCCCCGGCAGAAGAGTTGTCGGCGGGACCCCCAGCGGCACAGGAGATAGGGTTAGCAGGACCCCCGGCAGAAGAGTAGTCGGCGGGACCTCCAACGGCACAGGACATAGGGTTGGCAGGACCCCCGGCAGAACAGTAGTCGGCAGGGCCTCCAACGGTACAGGACATACGGTTGGCAGGACCCCCTGCAGAAGAGTAGTCGGCGGGACCTCCAACGGCACAGGACATAGGGTTGGCAGGACCCCCGGCAGAAGAGTAGTCGGCGGGACCCCCAATGGGACAGGACATAGGGTTGGCAGGACCCCCGGCAGAAGAGTAGTCGGCCGGACCTCCAACGGCACAGGACATAGGGTTGGCAGGACCTCCGGCAGAAGAGTAGTCGGCGGGACCCCCAATGGGACAGGACATGGAGTTGGCAGGACCTCCAGCGGAACCTCCAACGGCACAGGACATAGGGTTGGCAGGACCCCCGGCAGAAGAGTAGTCGGCGGGACCTCCAACGGCACAGGACATAGGGTTGGCAGGACCCCCGGCAGAAGAGTAGTCGGCGGGACCCCCAATGGGACAGGACATGGAGTTGGCAGGACCCCCAGCAGAACCTCCAACGGCACAGGACATAGGGTTGGCAGGACCCCCGGCAGAAGAGTAGTCGGCGGGACCCCCAACGGGACAGGACATGGAGTTGGCAGGACCCCCAGCGGTACCTCTAATGGACCAGGACATTGGGTAGGGACTTGAGAGGGGACTCGAGAGGTGACTTGAAAGGGGACTTGAGAGGGAATTCGAGAGGGAACTCGAGAGGAGACTTGAGAGGTGACTTGAGAGGGAACTCGAGAGATGACTTGAAAGGGGACTTGAGAAGGAACTTGAGAGGGGACTCGAGAAGAGACTCGAGAGGGGACTTGAGAGGGGACTCGAGAGGAGACTTGAGAGGGAACTCGAGAGGGAACCTGAGAAGGAACTTGAGAGGGGACTCGAGAAGAGACTCGAGAGGACACCTGAGAAGGAACTCGAGAGGACACTCGAGAGAGAACTTGAAAAGTGACTTGAAAAGGGACTCGAGAGGGAACTCGAGAGGAGACTTGAGAGGGGACTCGAGAAGAGACTCGAGATGGGACTTGAGAAGAGACTTGATAGGGGACTTGAGAAGGAACTTGCGAAGGGACTCGAGAAGCGAGCGGGTTTGCCGACATAACACGGGGGGCTAGAG
This sequence comes from Pseudochaenichthys georgianus, assembly GCF_902827115.2. Classification (NCBI taxonomy): domain Eukaryota; kingdom Metazoa; phylum Chordata; class Actinopteri; order Perciformes; family Channichthyidae; genus Pseudochaenichthys; species Pseudochaenichthys georgianus. The sequence goes on from NC_047509.1 coordinate 42,034,719, forward strand.
TCGGCCGGAACGCCGACAGGACATGGGAAGCTGGCGTCGGCCGGTACGCCGACAGGACACGGGGAGCTAGCGTCGGCCAGAGAGCCAACAGGAGACGAGGGGCTGGAGTCGGCCGGAACGCCGACAGGACACGGGAAGCTGGCGTCGGTCGGAGAACCAACAGGAGACGAGGGGCTGGAGTCGGCCGGTACGCCGACAGGACACGGGGAGCTGGCGTCGGCCGGAGAGCCAGTACTGGAGCCTGGACCCTGGCTGTGTGAGCCAGGTAATGGAGCACGGAAGCATGGCTGTGTGAGCCGGTACTGGTGCACGGAACCATGGCTGCTGGGCACAGAACCGGAACACAGAACCATGGCTGTGTGGGATGGTACTGGAGCACGGTACCATGGCTGTGTGGGCCGGCACTGGACCACGGAACCATGGCTGTGTGGGCCGGTGCTGGAGCCGGAAACATGGCTGCAGGTGCTGGAGCCGGAAACATGGCTGCAGGGGCTCGGGCTGGTAGCCTGGACTTGGGTCTCCTTCTCTTAGGAGCCTTTTGGAGGCTCCGTGGACCTCCAAAAGCCAGACGAGACCCATCAAAAGCGTTCTCGAAAGAAGCTATGTTGGAAACTGTGGCAGGCAGGGGGCTAGCATGCCTGGGGCTAGCATGCCTGGGGCTAGCAGGCCGGGAAATGCATGTCTGGAGGAAGTCCATAATCCAGCCAGGTAAGAACTTCACTAACCCTGGTTTCTCTGTTGCCCTCTGGTACGCCTCTGCCAGGGCAGCCCTCTTTTGCTCCACACTGGTTGCTCCCCTCCATTCACCATAGCTGCAAGCCAGCAAGTAGGTAAATGAATACAACTCCACTTCAAATGGATCATCTGCTGGGTCCATATGTGGTTGGTTCATTCTGTCAGGGTTGGGGAAAAATAGGACCCAAATGCAGATTGAGGAGGGAAGCGGGTTTCAAAATGAAACAAAAGGCGAGCTTTATTTACAAAAGCTGAAAAAACAAGAATCCATGAACAGGTACTGTAGCACGAGGTAGCATCCAAACAAAAGGTGGCTGTGACCAACATGAAAGGAGACATGAAAGACAAACACAGGAAGAGCCAAGACTAAATACAGGGAGGGGTAATCACGAGACGAGAAACAGCCGGGCAGGGAAGGAGAAACACAAGGGCAACAGGTGAACACAATCAGACACACCAGGGAAACTAACGACAGGGAGGAAGACAAGACACAGGGAGAACAGAATTGCAAAATAAAACCATGATAAGACAGACCAAACTAAAACCGTGACATAAAACGATAGTTACGGCTGTAACTACGGTTCTATGAGTCCCGGATGACCGCCAGAGGCGGTGCTTTAGCACTGGATATGTCCATCGCGCGCATGCGCAGCTCGAGTACCAATAACAACAAAGTCACCTGTGACCCACGTGACACCGGCTATATCAGCCGGTATTGTCAGAGGATCTGTTCCCCGAATCTTCTCGCGAGCACACAAGAATTCTGAGTGACAGGGAACTCTGGCGGTCATCCGGTACTCATAGAACCGTAGTTACAGCCGTAACTATCATTCTATTTCGTCCCTACTGACCGCCAGAGGCGGTGCTTTAGCACTGGATGACTTATACCAACAATGTCATGAAGAATCCAAGCCCTTGCTCACCACTGGAAGCAGCGGAGCTCGGCAAAAGGACCACGCCCAAAGAATGGGGAGTGGCGACATTGACCTGATGACAACTGGAGAATGTGCCAGAAGACGCCCACAACGCCACGGCGCAGACGGTCTCCAGGGGCACCCCTCTCAGGGCAGCCCAATATGTTGAGATGCTCCTTGTAGAGTGGCATCTCAGCCTGATGGCAGGGGGCGGCCACTGGCCCCGTAAGCCTGTGAGATGGTATCGACAACCCAGTGGGGCAGCCACTGGTTAGAGGGCCTAACCTCCTTTAGTGCCGCCAGGGCAAACTCAAGAGTTGCTCCTCCTGCCGTATACAGGCAGTAGCCTTGATATACGCCCTTTGGGCACCCCCCGGGCACAGCAACTTCGATGTGCCGTACTCCTGAATGTCAAAGCGTGCCAGCTGGGCAGGCTGATTGAAGTGAGTTTGTGGAAGGACCCCGGCGGGAATGCCACATTTGCCCAAAGGGCAACGCCTGAGAGTCTCACCTCGGGCATGTATTGTTTATGGAGAGGACATGCAACTCCCCGACTCACTTCCCTGAGGCTATGGCAAGCAGAAATGCTGCCTTCGTGGGCAGCCACCTAAGCCCCACCTGGGCCAGGGGCTCGAAGGGAGGAGATGATAGGGCATCCGGCAGCAAGGGCAGGTCCCAAGCCGGAGCCCTCGGGGTGCAAGGGGGACGCTGCCGTAAAGCCCCTCTCATAAAGAGGGACACCGACCTGTGGCACCCCGCCGTGGCGCCGTCGACCCGAACATGTCGGGCAGAATCGCAGCCACATAAATTCAGAGTGGAGTGAGAACGTCCACTATCTAGAAGGGACTGTTGTCTAAGCAACAATGTACATGCTGTCCCCAAGGAACACGCATATTCTTGCCCCCCAGTTGGGGTAGAAAGTGCGTGAGTGCAAGCTGCACGGCCCGAAGCTCTAGCACGTTGACCCGGCGCGCACTCTGCTGGGCAGACCACTGACCCTGAACGGTCCTGCCCTGCCGCACTGCACCCCACCCTGAGAGACATGCACCTATGGTGATGGTCTCCTGGCGGGATGGGATGGCGCCCATGGGCACGCCTACCAGAGATAGGCCCCGCCCCTCCAGCGTGACGGAGAGTGGAGCAATGCTGCGACACCCTGACTTCACTGTGCCTGTGCCACTTGGCGTCCAAGTGAAGGCTGTTCAGCCACATCTGCATGGGGCGCAACGACAGCGGGCCTAAGGGCCCAGCGGCCGAGGCAGCTGCCAGTCTGCCCAAGGGCCGGAGGAACTGAATATAAGGCACCCTCTTGCCCGGCCCACGTGGAAGTAGGCATCCCTCGGTTGGGAACCACTCCACCTGTGCGTATGCAGTAGTCAGCATATAGAATGGCAGCACCTTCAGGAATCTGTTGATTCCTCTGAGGTCCAAGATCGGGCGAAATCCGCCGACTTTAGACTCACGAGAAAGTATGCCGAGTAGAACCCCCTGGCTAAGCAGAGGGTCTTACTGGGTTGATTGCGTCCTTGGACAAAAGGACGGACAACTCTTGGCCCAGAGGTAGGGCCCCTGCCGGATCGCTGACGACTGTCAATTAGACCCAGCCGAAGGCTAGGGGCCGGAGCTGCGGTCCGTACCCCTGGGTTAAGGTGAAAACCACCCAAGGGACGGAAGTACAGACTGCCCAGAAACTGAGCTACTGCTGGGAAAGCAGCCGCCGACCACCCCCGGGATTTCAGAGCCCAGCCCCCCGGACCCTGGAGCCTCTTGGGGGGTTCCGGTAAGGCTCTGGGGCACGAGGCCGTCTGGAAGGCGGGCGACATGGGGCATGAAAGTCATTGGGAGGCGGTTGAGTGGGCCGCTAAGACCTCTGCAGACCACCCCTGTAATCCGGCGGCTAGAGCGCCCCCTGGGCCTGCTGGGAGTGGGCACAGGTCTGCGAGGACCCGAGTGCTGCTGCCTGGTCTGCCTAGCTTGGGCGGCACGCTCCAGTGCCTCCAGGGCAGCTGATCTAAACAGCTCACCCCCCAACCGAAGGAGGGGGGGGGGGGGTGAGCGCCCGCTAGCAGCCCCTACACCGGGCCCAGGCTGAAGAGGCGACTTCATCATGCCCCTATCGGCAGCTAGCCGATCCACTTTAGAGGACAGCCTGTTTCTAGTCCTTCTATTGGGGAGAGCACACATAGCCATCGCTCCCTCAAGTCGCCGGGAACGGCCGAATTGATCTGGAAGAGGATGTGACAAGGAGAGGTGTCTGTTGGCTGCTGCCAGACGTTCCACCTCAGTGATTCGAGCCACTCTGAGCACCCGAGGCATGCAGCTACAGCTCATGCAGGCGTTTACCGTGAGAACCTCCCTCAGATGCTCGAATTTCGTCCCCACTGACCGCCAGAAGCGGCCGAAGCAGGAGGGACAGCGGTCGTGGCCGTCCTCGGGCTCAAGAGAAGCCATACAGGCACTACATGAATGAACCATTCTGTAGGTAGCCAGATGCAGCGTAGCCGGGAGCGGGTGCGGGAACACAGCCTTCACCAGCTACCTGCTTAATGGAAAGAGTAGAGCGTTGCTGCTACTCACCGAACAGAAAGAGGGATGTAATTACACCCACGTTACCGGCAGAGGGAGCGGGAGCGAGAGCACTGCCTTCACCTGGCTGGATTAATAAACACGGCAGTTCAGCGTCTACCAGGAGCGGGGGCGAGAACACTGCCGGCTGAGTTAGAGACGAATGCCAGAAAGAGGGATGTAATTACACCCACGTTACCGGCAGAGGGAGCGGGAGCGAGATCACTGCCTTCACCTAGCTGGATTAGTAAATAAGGCAGTTTACCAAGACCGGGGGCGAGAACACTGCCTTCACTGGCTGAGCTAGAGGCGAGTGCCAGATGCAGCGTAACCGGGAGCGGGTGCGGGAACACAGCCTTCACCAGCTACCTGCTTAACGGAAACCAGGCAGTTTAGCGTCTACCAGGAGCGGGGGCGAGAACACTGCCTTCACTGGTTAAATTAAGACGAATGCCAGATGCAGCGTAACCGGGAGCGGGTGCGGGAACACAGCCTTCACCGGCTACCTGCTGAACGGAATAAACAAGGCAGTTTAGCGTCTACCAGGAGCGGGGACGAGAACACTGCCTTCACTGGTTAAATTAAAGACGAATGCCAGATGCAGCGTAACCGGGAGCGGGTGCGGGAACACAGCCTTCACCAGCTACCTGCTTAACAGAAAAACAACGCAGTTTGGCGTCTACCAGGAGCGGGGGCGAGAACTGCCTTCACTGGTTGAGTTAGAGACGAATGCCAGATGCAGTGTAACCCGGGAGCGGGTGCGGGAACACAGCCTTCACCGGCTACCTGCTTAACGGAAAAACGAGGCCGTTTAGCGTCTACCAGGAGTGGGGGCGAGAACTGCCTTCACTGGTTAAGTTAGAGTCGAACGCCAGATGCAGTGTAACCGGGAGCGGGTGCGGGAACACAGCCTTCACCAGCTACCTGCTGAACGGGAAGAGTAGAGCGGTGCTACTACTCGCCGAACAGAAAAAGGGATGTAGCTACATCCGCATTACCGGTAGAGGGAGCGGGAGCGAGGTAAAATAAAGAAGCTTAACAGTATACGCAAGACGTTAGCCGAGCGGCTGCTGCTAACGATCAAGCGAGATCAAGTCAAATAACACACATGTTTAAGACCAGATAACTAGCTTCTAAAGAATAGAATAGCACAGAGCCGTAGTTACAGCAGTAACCATGGCCAGGGCTCACACGGCATCTAACCGTAGTTACAGTAGTAACTATGGCCAGTACTTACACGGCTTAGAACCGTAGTTACAGTCGTAACTCTGGCCAGTACTTGCACAGCTTGGAACCGTAGTTACAGTAGTAACTATGGCCAGTACTTACACAGCATAGAGCCGTAGTTACAGTAGTAACTCTGGCCAGTACTTGCACGGCTTGGAACCGTAGTTACAGTAGTAACTATGGCCAGTACTTACATGGTTTAGAACCGTAGTTACAGTAGTAACTATGGCCAGTACTTACACAGCATAGAGCCGTAGTTACGGTATTGCCTATGGCCAGTACGTGCACGGCTTGGAACCGTAGTTACAGTAGTAACTATGGCCAGTACTTACGGCTTAACCCCGTAGTTACAGTATTAACTATGGCCAGGACTTACACAGCTTGGAACCGTAGTTACAGTAGTAATTATGGCCAGTACTTATGGCTTAGAACCTTAGTTACAATAGTAACTGTGGCCGGTGCCTAAAAGTGTCAGCCAACGGCTGCCCACTAGACAATATAATATTGGGAGGATGAAATCCTCCTTAATGGCCATACATGCAGAGCACACGGCACACACAGTGAAGATTGTTCTCTGCATATCGTCCTAGTGCTAGGAGTCTAGTACTAGGAGCAGTAAATACAACGATATAGCGCTACTGCAACCATACCATGCGTTTACCGGGAGCAGCAGCGAGAGCACTGCCCTCACCGGCTGAGTTCAATAATGAAGCTTAACCGTACATGTTAGCCAAGCGGCTGCTGCTAACAATCAAGCAACCAAGTCAGAATACAATGTTAAGACCAGATAATTAGCTTCTAAGAAAGAGAACAGCCCGCATAGAACCGTGCCTGGTTACAGTAGTAACCGCACATGCCGAGCACACAGCACCCGCCGTGAAGATGTTCTCTGCATATCATCCTAGTGCTAGGAGTCTAGTACTAGGAGCAGTAATACAATGATCTCGCGCTACTGCAATCAAACCCTATGCTACAGGGAGCGGGAGCACTGCCCTGAGTTAATAGTTAAGCTCAACAGCAAGGTGTTAGCCAAGCGGCTGCTGCTAACAATCAAGCGACCAAGTCAGAACACAAATGTTAAGACCAGATAATAGCTTCTAAGAAATAGAAAGTACTTACCTTACTTTCTGCATCTAAACGAAAAACGGGTTTAAAGTATGACCCTCTGGGCTTCCATACTAAAATTGAATGAGGGACGCAGCCAAAGCTGGGACTCAAATGCTAATGATAGCTCGGGCACAACGCCACAAGCAGAACTTTCAAAAGAGCATAAGGGCAACTTTATGGGAGAGGAAGCGGGAACACTTTCGTCACCAGAAAGTCTAAGCCACAAACAATAAGACGGTAATCAGGACAACTTGGCTGGGAGAGGGTGTGGAAACACAGCCATCACCAGCAACAAGCTGACACAAACCTGTCTGTCGAGGCTCTGCACAGCCGGCCACAGCTCCTGGAGGACGCGTTTAACGACCCGTAGCTCCGACTGTCAGTCGCGAAGCTCCACGCGGCCAGCTGTTTGCAGAGAAATCCCTCAGATCAAACGTTCAAACCTGAACGCTGTAGGCTACGAAAACGTAGCCACGGTACCCTCGCGCAGCGAGAAGATGAAAGGAACAGATCCTCTGACAATACCGGCTGATATAGCCGGTGTCACGTGGGTCACAGGTGACTTTGTTGTTATTGGTACTCGAGCTGCGCATGCGCGCAATGGACATATCCAGTGCTAAAGCACCGCCTCTGGCGGTCAGTAGGGACAAAATAGAACTAAGATTGTGACAGACTGGTCGATTACTGAACATCATGCATACTGTTTTTTTACATTTAACTGTAAGCAAAAGCATGGAGCCCTTGGGGGTGAACAGCCTGGGAACAGCCTGGGATCCATGATGACCCGCATTAGTGAAGAGGCTGGCACTGCTACGCGTTACACAAATCATTGCGTCAGAAGCACCTGCATACAGCGGCTGGCGGAGGCAGGGTTGGAGGCCAGATAAATCATGTCCGTTAGCGGGCATAAAAATGAGTCATCGCTTCTCAGCTACTGGGCTCCATCTCTGGACAACAGAAATATGGGGAGCAACGCGCTTTTTGCCGGTCCGGGACACGCCATGAAACGGCCACTGGAGGAAAGCTCTTCCGATAACCTACCCGTGAACACCACAGCACCACCTGCAAAAAAGTCTGGCATGGAGTTCATGGAGAGCTGTTTCAAGAATTGCACTTTTAATGGCAGCATGAACATCCACCTTCATTCTGAAGCCAAAATGTTAAATATGTAAACAAATAAATAAATAGCCTAATTCAAGAATTGTTGTAAATAAATTGTTTTCAATAAATTGGTTAATAATATATTATTTACTATAATTATATCAATAACTGTAAGCGGGGAAGCAGGAGTGTTCGATTGATCGGCTAGCGTTACCAAGGGAACTATACTTTATAGGAACTACTTTCTGACGGAGATTAACTCAAGCAGAAAGTGTAGGTTTGGGAGCAAATGAGCCCACATTATGAAATTATTTTACGATATTGTTGATTACAATGATAGTTTGTGTTATAGAATCGCAATCATACATGATTGCTTAAGTGAAAACTGTAATGGTCCAAGAATGGAACCTTGTGGAACCCCAACAGGGTTCACCAGGTAGGGGGATTTGGCTCTGTTGACCAAAACACACTGTTTTCTGTTCGATAAGTAAGACTTTAACCAATGTATTGAATCTGCCGAAACATTGAAATACGTCAGCTTTGTAGGAGAACTTGGTGGTCAACAGTGTCGAAAGCCTTCCTGAGATCAAGGAAGACAGCACCTACATATAGGCTCGTGTCCAACATACATTTAACCTTTTCCACAAAAACACAGTTAGCTGTCTCAGTGGAGTGGTGAGCATGAAAACCAAACTGCATTGGGTGGAGTGGAGCGAAACCTTTGTCTAAATGTTTGGTGACTAGTTTTGACACCCATTGCTCAGCTACCTTAGAGGCACGGGAGGATGCTGATTGGTCTGTAGTTGGACATCATTGCCTTATCCCCAGATTTAAAGATCGGTGTCACCGTGGCCACCTTCCAGGATGATGGAACTTCCCTCGTGCTGATAGATTGATTCACTAGCATAGTAATTGGTTTTATTAGACCGTCGATATTTGATATCAATATATATTGATATTTAAGAGGACAATCTGTTGATTTGTGCTCGGTACATTATTATTATTTGCACACATAACGGCAACAAGTCCTCCAGGATAAAAACAAACCGGATTTTACTGTAAATGTTAGCCTCACTTAGCTGAACTCTTGCACGTAGTGTTCTGCTCATGCTCCGGAGTATTCATTCTGCTCCGTCCCCACACAGCTAAATCCTTCTCCAAGGCCCCCTCCCCCAGCCACAGTGTGTCAGGGGGCTTCTCCAAGAGCGGCTCGTCCTCCAGCAGCTACGACTACAGCCAGGATGCCGAGGCGGCCCACATGGCAGCCACCGCCATCCTGAACCTGTCCACCCGCTGCTGGGAGAGGCCCGAGACCCTCAGTGCTCCCCGGAGCAAGGTACACACACACACACACACACACACACACACACACACACACACACACACACACACACACACACACACACACACACACACACACACACACACACACACACACACACACACACACACACACACACACACACACACACACACACATACACACACACACACACACACACACCCTGCTGACCCTCCCTCCACCCTGCAGGAGTCCCACATTGAAGTGGATGAGAACGGCACTTTGGACCTCAGCATGAAGAGGACCAAGAGGGATGGCGTGCAGCCTCCAGAGCCTTCATCTTCCTCGTCTTCATCCTCTCAACACATCGGAGCCCCCCTTTCTCAGGGCCACACCCAGCCAGAATGGGAGGGGCCGCTGGACTTCACCAAACCAAATGGAGTCAAAGAGGAAGACCAGGAAGAGGTACAGCTGGCAGACATCAAACACTGTGAGGAAATACAGCCAGATCAGAGGAGATGAACCTGATCTACTTTTCTTCAGGTGGAGTATACGGCCCCTTCATACACATCATCTGATGGAGAGGAAGAGGACCCGGAGAACCTGGAGGACAGGAAGTACCCTGGTGAGGTCACCACCGGCAGCTTCAAGGTCAAGTTTCAGCCCAAAGACAGCAAAAAAGAAGTTCTTTTGTAAGTCACGACTTTAATACTACATCCATAACTTCTCTCCACTACACTTCTGATTGAAGTTTGTGTTAGCTGATTCCAATAAGATAGTGCTTTGATCATGTCAGAAAGAGTTACTGTTGAGATCTGGTCTGGATATAGGTGTGATGCTCCTGGTCAGCTGATAAAGGACAGATATTACAACTTGGACCAAAGGCTGATTATAATGATTGATCATGAAAGTGTTATCCAAGCTGGTGAAGGTGCAGCTAGTCTGAAGTACTTTGTAGACTGCAAGGTAGCTGGTGGATTTACTCCAGGTGGAACTAAGTCTGATTCAACACTTGATTAGATTTCACATCATTCATCCAGATCTGTGAAGTAACTAAAGGTATTAATATATGTAGTGGAGGAGAAGTACACCATGTACCTCTGAACTGTAGTGGAGTAGAAGTACACAGTAGCATAAAATGGAAATGCACAAGTAAAGTGCAAATATCTCAACATTGTAATTAAGTACAGTACTTGAGTACATGTCTTGAGTTGTTAGCTGATGTCTCACATCTATCCGCTAAGACATTTCAGAACAAGTGCAGAGCATCACTGACGGCCCATCCTTAGAAACACATCAGATATAGTGTTGTGTTCAGTGAGCCCCCTGTCCTGACCTGAGTGTGTCTCTCCGCAGATGTCCCACCCCCGGCTGTGACGGCAGTGGACACATCACTGGAAACTACGCGTCACATCGCAGGTAAGCGCTGCTTTTCACTTCACAGTCGTTAGTGGGACAGTTTGTTTCATTTATCAACCCAACAGGTTTGATGATTTTGACTGGAATCATTCATAGAGAAATGATGAGTTCTTGGTCCATTTGGTCGTCATTCGCCAGTTTGTTGATTTGTTTTGAAACACTGGAAAATAACGACAAAGTTACAAGCTCCACTAAACCCTTCTCCGTGGAATGACTCAACCAATCTGAATCAGCCTGTTGCAGGACACAGAGCGTGAACAAGGCCAGTACTCACTCTAAAAGTCAGGGTATCTTAGGTAGGTGATTCTCCTAATGTGCAGCTGTGGCAAGTACAATATGTTGGAAGTTGGAAAGCTGGTGGATAAGAGCATTATTCTGTGCCGGAGCTCTGCAGCCTCGCTCCATGCACCGAGGCTGGCAGCTGGCACAGATATGATATATCATCTATACACATTAATTTCTTCTTGCATTTCATATTGCAAATAGATCAGCAACATTCATCATTCTTGAAATTGCTTGTGCCCCCAAATTCTGCATGCACGGGGTTAGGGCTGTGAGTCACGTAAAACAAGCACTCACCCCCCCTCACAACACATGAGGAGCATTTTAGTGTAAATATTCTTCCAAAATGTATTTTGGCGTAAGTCTTTTCTAAGTATGAAGTTCTGCAACAATGACTTTTTTACTTTGTTTAACTTTAATACGAGCCAACTAGTATGACTGGAGTTCAGTCGCATAGTCTACTGGAATGAAGTTGAAGATGTTTCACCTCCATGCTAACGTGGCCTCTTCAGTTCTAATGAGACGTGCACTCATCAGAACTACAGAGGCCTTTCAGCTTTACCTCACATCACTGTGCCTGGATGACTGACTCTACACACACATGACTCTCCCCCCCACTGTAGCCTGCAGTCGCTCTGTGTGTGTGCGCCCAGTCCTGTCCTGGCTCTGTGGTCCAGTGCAGGATGAGGCTCTTTCCTTCACTCATACTCAGACATCCTGTTCTCAGTCTGGTTTCTGACGCTCTCTCTCTAACCTATCTTCCAGTCTGTCAGGCTGTCCTCTTGCTGATAAATCACTTCGGACCCTCATGGCTGCCCACACAGCTGAACTAAAGTATGTCTGCTTTCTCCTGTCTCTCACCTCCAACATGTTCACTGAGCACTCAGTCTGCAGCTACAGCTCTGTCCCTGCTTCCTTTTAACAATACTATCAAATACTCTAAATCAATCATAGTTAAGTCCAATACTGAACAATCAAACCCAAAACAATGAGTCCTAATTTGTTACTGAGAAAAAGTGGTTTCTGCCTGAAGCGTGCTGATAATGTTAGCATGTGGAGTGAAAGAGAGTGTGTGTGTGTGTGTATCAGGTGTCCGACTCCAGGGTGTGACGGATCGGGCCACATCACAGGAAACTATGCCTCTCACAGAAGGTAAATATCTCCTCTGTCACACACACACACACACACACACACACACACACACACACATACACACACACACACACACACACACACACACACACACACACACACACACACACACACACACACACACACACCAGTGTCTCCCTCTCTAGGACCATGGACCGTGTGCACAGCAGCCAGCTCGAGTATCCGTCCTCTGTGTACTATCCTGTGTATAAGTCTCTGCTCCTGTGACATACTTCTATATGTACGTGGCTGCAGTATTTGTTCATTCCAATGTATCTATAACATGTGATCTGGTGCATTATTTGTGATATATGTCATTTGTATGGAAGATATTTATATTTGCTGTTTATTTATTTTATTTTATTATGTTTGAAATGATGAATAAAGTATCTATCCACCTGTCTCTGTGGACAGAGCTGACACAGCCTGTCTTCTCTAGGCAGCCAGGTCTGTCTCACTCTCTGTACCTGTCTCACTCTCTGTACCTGTCTCTCTGACCTGTCTCACTCTCTGTACCTGTCTCTCTGACCTGTCTCACTCTCTGTACCTGTCTCACTCTCTGTACCTGTCTCTCTGACCTGTCTCACTCTCTGTACCTGTCTCTCTGACCTGTCTCACTCTCTGTACCTGTCTCACTCTCTGTACCTGTCTCTCTGACCTGTCTCACTCTCTGTACCTGTCTCTCTGACCTGTCTCACTCTCTGTACCTGTCTCTCTGACCTGTCTCACTCTCTGACCTGTCTCTCTGACCTGTCTCACTCTCTGTACCTGTCTCTCTGACCTGTCTCACTCTCTGTATCTGTCTCTCTGACCTGTCTCACTCTCTGTACCTGTCTCTCTGACCTGTTTCACTCTCTGTACCTGTCTCTCTGACCTGTCTCACTCTCTGTACCTGTCTCTCTGACCTCTCTCACTCTCTGTACCTGTCTCTCTGACCTCTCTCACTCTCTGACCTGTCTCACTCTCTGTATCTGTCTCTCTGACCTGTCTCACTCTCTGACCTGTCTCACTCTCTGTATCTGTCTCTCTGACCTGTCTCACTCTCTGACCTGTCTCACTCTCTGTATCTGTCTCTCTGACCTGTCTCACTCTCTGACCTGTCTCACTCTCTGTATCTGTCTCTCTGACCTGTTTCACTCTCTGTACCTGTCTCTCTGACCTGTCTCGCTCTCTGTACCTGTCTCTCTGACCTCTCTCACTCTCTGTACCTGTCTCTCTGACCTCTCTCACTCTCTGACCTGTCTCACTCTCTGTATCTGTCTCTCTGACCTGTCTCACTCTCTGTATCTGTCTCTCTGACCTGTCTCACTCTCTGACCTGTCTCACTCTCTGTATCTGTCTCTCTGACCTCTCTCACTCTCTGACCTGTCTCACTCTCTGTATCTGTCTCTCTGACCTGTCTCACTCTCTGACCTGTCTCACTCTCTGTAACACTTGTCTCACTCTCTGACCTGTCTCACTCTCTGTATCTGTCTCTCTGACCTGTCTCACTCTCTATACCTGTCTCTCTGACCTGTCTCTCTGACCCGTCTCACTCTCTATACCTGTTCCCCTGACCTGTCTCTCTGACCTCTCTCACTCTCTGTATCTGTCTCTCTGACCTGTCTCACTCTCTGTACCTGTCTCTCTGACCGGTCTCACTCTCTGTACCTGTCTCTCTGACCTGTCTCACTCTCTGTACCTGTCTCTCTGACCTCTCTCACTCTCTGTACCTGTCTCACTCTCTGTATCTGTCTCTCTGACCTGTCTCACTCTCTGTACCTGTCTCTCTGACCTGTCTCACTCTCTGTACCTGTCTCTCTGACCTGTCTCACTCTCTGTACCTGTCTCTCTGACCTGTCTCACTCTCTGTACCTGTCTCTCTGACCTCTCTCACTCTCTGTACCTGTCTCTCTGACCTCTCTCACTCTCTGTACCTGTCTCACTCTCTCTACCTGTCTCTCTGACCTCTCTCATTATCTGACCTGTCTCACTCTCTGTACCTGTCTCTCTGACCTGTCTCACTCTCTGTATCTGTCTCTCTGACCTGTCTCACTCTCTGACCTGTCTCACTCTCTGTATCTGTCTCTCTGACCTGTCTCACTCTCTATACCTGTCTCTCTGACCTGTCTCTCTGACCCGTCTCACTCTCTATACCTGTCTCTCTGACCTGTCTCTCTGACCTGTCTCACTCTCTGTACCTGTCTCTCTGACCTGTCTCACTCTCTGTACCTGTCTCTCTGACCTGTCTCACTCTCTGTACCTGTCTCTCTGACCTCTCTCACTCTCTGTACCTGTCTCACTCTCTGTATCTGTCTCTCCGACCTCTCTCACTCTCTGTACCTGTCTCACTCTCTGTACCTGTCTCTCTGACCTGTCTCACTCTCTGTACCTGTCTCACTCTCTCTACCTGTCTCTCTGACCTCTCTCACTCTCTGACCTGTCTCACTCTCTGTACCTGTCTCTCTGACCTGTCTCACTCTCTGTATCTGTCTCTCTGACCTGTCTCACTCTCTGTACCTGTCTCTCTGACCTGTCTCACTCTCTGTACCTGTCTCTCTGACCTGTCTCATTCTCAGTACCTGTCTCTCTGACCTGTCTCACTGTCTATACCTGTCTCTCTGACCTGTCTCTCTGACCCGTCTCACTCTCTATACCTGTCTCTCTGACCTGTCTCTCTGACCTCTCTCACTCTCTGTATCTGTCTCTCTTACCTGTCTCTCTGACCTCTCTCACTCTCTGTACCTGTCTCTCTGACCTGTCTCACTCTCTGTACCTGTCTCTCTGACCCCTCTCACTCTCTGTACCTGTCTCACTCTCTGTACCTGTCTCTCTGACCTGTCTCACTCTCTATACCTGTCTCTCTGACCTGTCTCTCTGACCCGTCTCACTCTCTATACCTGTCTCTCTGACCTGTCTCTCTGACCTCTCTCACTCTCTGTATCTGTCTCTCTGACCTGTCTCTCTGACCTCTCTCACTCTCTGTACCTGTCTCTCTGACCTGTCTCACTCTCTGTACCTGTCTCTCTGACCTCTCTCACTCTCTGTACCTGTCTCACTCTCTGTACCTGTCTCTCTGACCTCTCTCACTCTCTGTACCTGTCTCACTCTCTGTACCTGTCTCTCTGACCTCTCTCACTCTCTGTAGCTGTCTCACTCTCTGTACCTGTCTCTCTGACCTCTCTCACTCTCTGTACCTGTCTCACTCTCTGTACCTGTCTCTCTGACCTCTCTCACTCTCTGTACCTGTCTCACTCTCTGTATCTGTCTCTCTGACCTCTCTCACTCTCTGTACCTGTCTCTCTGACCTCTCTCACTCTCTGTACCTGTCTCACTCTCTCTACCTGTCTCTCTGACCTCTCTCATTCTCTGACCTGTCTCACTCTCTGTACCTGTCTCTCTGACCTGTCTCACTCTCTGTATCTGTCTCTCTGACCTGTCTCACTCTCTGACCTGTCTCACTCTCTGTATCTGTCTCTCTGTCCTGTCTCACTCTCTATACCTGTCTCTCTGACCTGTCTCTCTGACCCGTCTCACTCTCTATACCTGTCTCTCTGACCTGTCTCTCTGACCTCTCTCACTCTCTGTATCTGTCTCTCTGACCTGTCTCACTCTCTGACCTGTCTCTCTGACCTCTCTCACTCTCTGTACATGTCTCTCTGACCTCTCTCACTCTCTGTACCTGTCTCTCTGACCCGTCTCACTCTCTGTATCTGTCTCTCTGACCTGTCTCTCTGACCTCTCTCACTCTCTGACCTGTCTCTCTGACCTCTCTCACTCTCTGACCTGTCTCTCTGACCTCTCTTCTCTGGGCAGGCTGTGGTCACTGAGTCACTGAGTCTGTACATTGTTAATGTTGGGATCAGTCACGGCGGTCAGATAGTTTGCCACCGTGTCCTGTCTGTTTAGAGACAAATAGCATTGAAGTTTGTTTTGGGTTTTCGTGGTACATGTCCAATAGTTGATGTGATTTTCTTTTTCTTTAGCTATGATTTGGTTGGGCCAGATTGTGTGAGGGCTGTCCTGAGGCCTTGTCCTGTTAGAGTGGGTGAGCCTCAGGACCAGCTGGTTGAGGGGACTCCTCTCTGTGTTCTCCTCTTGGCAATGGAGGGATTTGTCTTTGTCTCTCTCTCTCTCCCTCTCTCTATCTATCTCTATCTATTTATATATATATATATATATATATATCAGGGTTTCCGTTAGCCACTAATTACCGGTTTTTAGCTGGTAAAATGTAATAAAAACTGGTAAATTCAAAACCTGCCGGTCAAAATGTCCGCTAATAATTAGGGAGGCTCCGATCGATCGGCCGCCGGTCATTATCGGCCGATATTCACTCTTAATAGTTTGATCGGTGCTCTCTATAAAGGCCGATCAGGAGAGCTGGATCTGATCGATATGGACATAAACGCGAGTGAAGTGTAACCGGACCCGAGAGAGAGATCAGATCAGCTGCTGCATAATCACCTGAAGCCCCGCCCACTGTTTAGCGTGCTGCATGACGGCCCGTCCACACAGCGGCGTGCGCTGACGCTTGCCGGCGGGCGTGTCTGAAACTCGACCAACAACCAATCACATGAATCTCCCGCCCCTGACACACAAGCAGCGGTTTGATTGGCTAGAGCTTGTACTGGCATATGATTCGATTGGCTGACGCCTCGCCAAGGCGTCAAAAGTTGAACATTGCTCAACTTTTGCAGCGAGCCACGCCAGCAACGCTCCGCGTCGCTTTCCACGATGCATTTCGGCTAAAAGTGACGTCACCCCATTCAAAGTGAATGGGGAAGCGTCAACGCACGCCGCTGTGTGGACGGGCCGTGAGAAACTGACGTGCTGTCAGGAGAGAGAGAGAGGGAGAGGGGAAAAGAGAGGATCCGTTTCTCCCGTGTTATTATTCAAAGTTAATGTAAACTTTTGAATAATGTACTTCATCTACTACAATTAGTTTGTTTGAATATAATAATGATGTTGTTTGTTGTTTGTGAAATCATTTATTGAAAAATGGAATCTGAATGTTTCGATCTGTTACGATTATAAACTGAAGCGATATAAAAATGACTCCCATTAACTGAGTTTTAAACATCAGCATATCCGGTCATAGTCCGGTAATTACCTGCTAACGGAAACTCTGCTACACAATTATTATTATTATCATTATTGAAACATGACCGGTAAGTTTCAAATTTGTCCGGTAAAATAAATTCTGTCCGGACATTTGACCGGCGAGAAAAAATCCTAGCGGAAACCCTGATATATATATATATATATCTCTATCAATGTCTCTCTCTCTCTCTCTCTCTCTCTCTCTCTCTCTATATATATATATATATATATATATATCTCTCTCTCTATATATATATATCTGTCTGTCTATCTGCCCTCTCCCTCTCTGTACTGACCCACTGTGACTCTCTCTCTTCCTCTCTGCAGTCTGTCCGGATGCCCCAGAGCCAAGAAGGGGGGGGTTAAACTAACACCCACCAAGGATGACAAGGAGGACTCTGAGCTGTTGAGGTGAGCAGCAGTTGCTCTACTGTTAGAAGGACAAAGTATAATTAAGTGATTAACAACAATTACTCACTTTGTTTTTGACAAATATTATTATTGGCAGTGTTTTTTCCAACAAAAGACATTACACAAAGTATAACCCCCAAAGGTAAATACATTCAAATACATAAATACAACATAGTCACAATACAAAAAGTAATATTTAAATTAATAACATACAAAAATATACATGTTGACAGTGAACAATAATTACAAAAGAAAACTCAAAACAACATATATTTAAAAAAATGATGTAAATGGACATGTGAAATTGTCAGAAGGTTTAAACAGGAAGTAACAAAGCTGGAACAGGAAGCTACATCACATCCAATCAGATTGCCTACTAATTGGCAAGGTCGTACCTAGCTCCTTTGTATGAATGTCCCCATACAGCAGGTCTCAGGCTGTCCCTTTCCAGCATAGCGCCATGTCTCTATGGCCAGACAAGGAGAGAGCTTTTCTAAACACGGATTGGTTAAGGGGATTTTGTTTTTTTCCCAAAGACTGCTATTATAGCTTTAGTTTTTTCTTGTTGTCATTACGTTGTTGAATCATAGGGAAAACACCAATAATACAGAGTGTTGAGAATTCTGGAAGAGTGGCTGAATCCATTTGTGATGATGTGGCCAGAACATCTTCCCCAAACATGTTGATATCTGGCCAGCAGTGGAACAGTGTTCCCTGATCACTATTACATGTTGCACATTGATCTGTTCTATTTGCATCAAAATGGTATGCTGGCGTTTACTGAATCACAGATTTCTATAATAATCAGAGGTGTAAAGTAACTGAATTAATTTACTCAAGTACCGTATTTAAGTATATTTCTAAGATACTAGTACTTTCTTGAGTATTTCAATTTGTCCACCCCATGGAGGGGCTACTTTTTTCACTACATGTATTAATACCTTTAGTTACTTCACAGATGAATGATGTGAAATCTAATCAAGTGTTGAATCAGACTTTAGTTCCACCTGGAGTAAATCCACCAGCTACCCTGCAGTCTACAAAGTACTTCAGACTAGCTGCACCTTCACCAGCTTTGAGAACACTTTCATGATCAATCATTATAAAACATATCATATATATTATTCTGACATGGACCAATCTGCACCATGACTACTTTTACTGTCGCTACTTTCACTATATTTTGATGAGAATACTTTTATACTTTTACTTGAGGAACATTTTGAATGCAGGACTTTAACTGTAACAGAGTATTCCTACACTCTGGTACTTCTACTTTTACTCAAGTATAACATCTGAGTACTTCTCCCACCTCTGATTATAATTCTAAGACTAAACACCACATGTATTGACGTGTCAGTGTGGGCCCACCTTTCCCCCTCTGCTCAGTGAAAGAGGAGGCAGTGACACGGAGCTCTCTGTCTCCAGGTGTCCGGTTCCTGGCTGTGACAGTCTGGGCCACATCAGTGGGAAGTACGCCACCCACCGCAGTGCCTACGGCTGTCCGCTGGCCGCGCGCCGGCAGAAGGAGGGTCTTCTGAACGGCACTCCCTTCTCCTGGAAGGCTTTCAAGACGGAGGGCCCGACCTGCCCGACGCCAGGCTGCGACGGCTCGGGCCACGCCAACGGCAGCTTCCTGACGCACCGCAGGTACCCCCCCATCTGAGAGTTCACAGTGTCATCTGAAAGTGCAATCATTTCAAACTGTTGCAGGTATTTCTCACACTCATCAACCTGATCTTTCTTACCTAGTCTAGAGAAGTTGTAAAAGTATGCTAAAAATACAGGAAACCTTCTGGAAGTAGTGGTAGTGTCCAAACGGTGGTACTGCCTTACCGTGACAGTCAGGTGGTGCCATTAACCCACCTGACTGTCACTTGGTAAAGAGATGTCAGTAAATCCCTTTTTTTCTCTCCATTTAATTGACTGAGCCAAGACCAGCGTCGGGAAATGCGCATGCTCTATTTACCTAACCCCAGATAATCCCGATACTTCAGTTCTCGAGAGCCAGGCCATTTTTTCTTCATGCGCCACTGAGAAACTCTCAGGTGCCAAACTGAGTATCAGAGTAACTATATGTGATTTCTGCACTAGCCTCAGTAAGGGCGCTTAAAAACATGCTGGCCAAAAACAAGCACTGATACAATTATCTTCAGTACTAACGTCTGTGCCAATTGTTTCAAGTGAGATGTGAGCTCCTTAAGACCCTCACAACGCGATAAAGAGCAGACCATAGAATCTCTATGAAAACACCACAGGCTCTTTGGTGCACGGCGGCCCTAGAGACAGGTTTACTGCGGCTTCTTCTATATCCCGACAAATAATGAGTCCTTCATGAGCCTCATGTTCATAATGCCACTGCTCTTGGTCCTGATCAGATGCTCCTCTCAGTCTGTCAGGTTGTCCCAGAGCGTCGGCCAACAAGAAAAGAGCCAAGTTACCCGGAGACGAGTACATCACCGCCAAGTTCAGAGCCAGCGATGGTAAGAGACTTTTCTTGTGTCCCAAAATGCTATCATTACTACCAATATCAATATTTATAGATGTGCCACTACAATCTTTCTTACAGTGCAGACGCTTGTCTGCTTGCTCTTGCCTCTGCTTACTTTTTATGCTGATTTTCCTATTCTTATTCTCTGATAACTTCGAGCAGCGGCTCCTGCACATTAACTTATCACTGGGACAGTTCATCTTCGTAAATAGACGGAGGGTTTCAGCCATATTTCAACATTTTTACGACGACCTCAGCCTTACAGTAGCGTGGCCTAGCAACAGCTAAAGCCTGGTAGGCTACTGCATGCTATTTAGCTTAAGCTAGTTGTTAGCGAAATGCCTCCGTTCTCTACAGATGACTTCCACAAACTTCTACAGAAGATGGCTGTGTTGGAAATGAAAATGCAACGGTTGGAAATTAACGTGGAAGTGAATGGACTATGTCGTGGGAATGACACCACTTTACCAGTGTTGCAAAATAATGGAAAAGGGTATGCTAACTCACAGCTAGTTAGCAGCTACAAGGATTCCAAGGAACAGGAGGGCTGTGTACTGGGTAATAAATCTACAAGTGGTAGTCCTCCCTGGAACTCTCTGGGTGCAAAGCCGAGGAGTAAATCTTTTTCATGGGATTTGGGAGGACGAACAACAGACAGAGCCCAGCGCTCTGAAATCTGTGATGCGACCGGCTGGCCTGCATTGTTATCACCCAGGAAGAGCGCCTCTTCAACCCCTAAACAGCCGTGGACAGCTGCTAAAGAGAGAATTACAAACAATCCTCCTAAACCACCAAGTGTGCCAATCCAGAACAGATACGCTCCACTGACCGAGAGCCGGAGATCTCTTTCTGATGACCTGGATAACCCGTCCTCTTCACACAGCAGGGTAAGGACCAATAGCTACTCCAAAAGTAAAAGGCTAGAGGGAAAGCTAACGACTGGGCCTGAAACTCTGATTGTGGGTGACTCTGCTGTAAGAGATGTAAAATATCTGTGTAGTAAGAACAACACCAAAGTACTCTGTTTTCCCAAGGATGTGGTCTCTGACTTGGCTGAGAAGATCCTGCATATTGGGGCTGAACATCTGACTGTGAAGAATGTGGTACTGCACATTGGAACAAATGATATTGTGAAACAACAGTCAGAAGTGCTGAAAGAAGACTTTAAATGTCTGTTGGAAACTGCCAGCTCTCTAAATGCAGAAGTGTTCATCAGTGGCCCTCTACCGCCAGTCCGAAGAGGAGTGGAGAGATTCAGCAGACTGTTTGCACTGAACACCTGGCTTTCAACTGTCTGTACTGACCATTCTGTCCATTTTATTGACAATTGTAACTTTTTCTGGGATCGCAGACATCTTTTCAAGACAGATGGAGTTTGCCTGAACAAGCCAGGAGTGAAATTGTTTATCTCTAACATATTCAACTGCCTGCGTCATCAATCTGTTCCCTCTGCCAAGGACAAGCGGCAAGAGGAATCAAAACAGGAGAAAGACACAACACATCGCTCAGAAAACCCTGAAGAAGTATCACTGCAGTGCACTGAGGAATGTTCTGATTATGGGAGACATATGAAACACACGGAGGAGTCTCCACCGCCCGTCATCCCCCCCCTGTCAACGCCTTTGAGGATACTCCGTTCACCCTTTCACCCTCGCCCACCCTCCTGGAGATCGCTGAACCCACAAAGGAGATACAGAGGGTTGGCACCGATTCCTTCCTGGAGTTCAAAGACCAAACTAAGGCGATACGCAGGGCTGGCAGCATTTCCTTTACCCCCGCTCCTCAACGACGCCCACCAAAATCACCGCAGAGACGCGCACCATCTCCCCCGTCTTCATCACCGTGCCTACGTCAACCACCTTCCCACCCTGGCAGCATGTCCTCTACCCCCGCACCATCTCCCCCGTCCTCATCACCGTGCCTACGTCAACCACCTCCCCACCCTGGCAGCATGTCCTCTACCACCGCACCATCTCCCCCGTCTCCATCACCGTGCCTACGTCAACCACCTCCCCTCCCTTCAAGAAAGCATCTGCAGTCTCCGAAGCCTGATAAGAATGTGTGTGTACAAAACACAACAAACTCTTACTGATATGTGTGGGGTCCAGGCTCAAGGGCGTATGGCACTCTCAACTCTTTCCAGGACATGCCGGGGCCCTGCCTGTCAGTAGCTTTGCCGATATCTGTGTTGATAGGTAATAGATTAAGAGCGGTGAATCATTTTAGAAACAGGAAGCGCCCAAACGTTTGTGTGAGTTTATCTAATTTAGCAGTGATTCCATGTCAGCCACAGCTTGAAACAAAAAACATGACTGATAGTGTGTTTAACAAACTTAAACTAGCTTTATTAAATGTCAGTTCTTTGGCAGGAAAAACATTTTTAATCAATGATTTTATCACTGAGCACAATCTCGATTTTATGTTTTTAACAGAAACTTGGATTGAACAAAATAACAGTGCAGCTGTTCTTATCGAATCGACCCCCCCAACTTTAGTTTTATGAGTCAGGAAAGAATGCATAAGAAAGGGGGTGGAGTTGCTATTCTGTTCAATGATTCCCTTCAATGCAGGAAGACATCATATGGAAACTTTGATTCTTTTGAATATGTGGCCCTTCAGCTGAAATGCTCCTCTCGAGCTCTGTTCCTAAATATCTATAGACCAGCCAAATACTGTGCAAGCTTTTTTGATGTCTTTACTGAACTGCTGTCTATAGTGTGTATTGACTTTGACCGTCTAGTCATTGTTGGTGATTTTAACATCCATGTTGACAACCCTCAGGACAGAGGGGCTAAAGAACTGTGTTGTGTTCTTGATAGCTATGGACTGACTCAGCATGTGACGGAGCCCACGCACAATAAGGGGCACACTCTGGACTTCATTATCTCAAAGGGTCTGAATATCTCTAAGGTTGTGGTGACTGATGTTGCGCTCTCTGACCATTCCTGTGTTTTCTTTGAGAGCTCTATTTCTGTTCACAAAAATGTTCAAAAAGAGGTAACCACAAAGCGATATTTAACTGAAAATACTAGGGAAATGTTTACTCAGAATTTTTCTACCACACTTGCCCCTGCTAACACCTCAGTAAATGAGCTAGTAGATCATTTTAATTCAAAAATAAAAATGTGTATAGATGCCATTGCTCCAATTAAGGTAAAGGAAGTGTCTCAGGCAAGAAAATATCTCCATGGAGAAAGGCCATGACCATGAAAACAGAAAAAAGAGAATGTTGAAAAGCTGAACGCAGGTGGCGAAAAACAAATCTCCAGGTTCACTTTGAAATCTATAAAGAGAGACTTGGCCTTTATAATTTGGAATTGAAAAACGCACAACAATCGTTCTTCTCTGACATCATTACCAAAAACAAAAACAACGCACGTGCCTTGTTTGCTACCGTCGACAGACTAACTAACCCCCCAGTGTCAGTAGCCTCCGAATTTCTATCCACCAGGGCGTGCAATGATTTTGCCTCCTTTTTCACTGACAAAATTCAGAAAATCAGACAAGCAGTCAGTGCCTCTGCATCAGGAACAGCAAATGTGTTGTCTCTGTGTCCACTTAACATCAATTCAGACACCATGACACAATTCCATCAGATTAATGATAAAAACCTAGAGGACATTATACAACTTCTGAAATCCTCCTCCTGCTGCCTTGATATTATTCCGACAGGATTTTTTAAAGATGTTTTGCCTTGCATGGCCTCAGATCTACTTCATATAGTAAACAAATCTCTTCACTCAGGTATTTTTCCACAGGCCCTGAAAACTGCAGTCATTAAACCGCTCTTAAAAAAGAATAATCTAGATGCTTCAGTAATGAACAATTACAGGCCCATGTCAAACCTCCCATTTCTAGGTAAAATCATTGAAAAAGTTGTTTTTCAACAGTTGAGTAATTTCTTGCATTTAAATAACTGTTTCGATGTGTTCCAGTCAGGCTTTCGTCCAAACCACAGCACTGAGACTGCTCTTGTAAAGGTCTTTAATGACATCCACTTAAACACAGACAGTGGCAGAACTTCAGTGTTAGTATTATTAGATCTCAGTGCTGCGTTTGACACTGTTGACCACAGCATATTACTAGACCGACTGGAAAACTGGGTGGGACTTTCGGAAACAGTTCTAAATTGGTTTGAATCCTACTTAAAGGACAGAAACAACTTTATTCCTATAGGTAAATACACATCTGAGTTGACAAATATGACATGTGGGGTTCCTCAAGGCTCCATCTTGGGGCCTCTTCTCTTTAACATCTACATGCTACCACTGGCTCAGATAATGAAAAACAACAAAATAAGTTACCATAGCTATGCAGATGACACACAAATTTACGTAACAATTTCACCAGGAGACTATGCTCCAATTCAAACACTGAGTAAGTGCATTGAACAAATCAATGACTGGATGTGTCAGAACTTTCTCCAATTAAACAAAGATAAAACTGAGGTAATGGTTTTTGGAGCCAAGTCAGAACGTATAAAAGTTAGCGCTGAGCTTCAGTGTGCAATGTTCAAACCAACAGATAAAGCCAGAAATCTAGGTGTAGTCATGGACTCTGACCTGAGTTTCAACAGTCACATTAAAACAGTTACTAAATCAGCCTACTATCACCTAAAGAATATATCTAGGATTAAAAGACTAATATCACAGCAGGATTTGGAAAAACTTGTCCATGCGTTTATCTTCAGTAGACTCGACTACTGCAATGGTGTCTTCACAGGTCTCACTAAAAAATCTATTAGAAAGCTGCAGCTGATTCAGAACGCCGCTGCTCGAGTCCTCACTAACACTAAGAAAGTGGACCACATCACTCCTGTTCTGAAGTCTTTACACTGGCTTCCTGTGTGTCAAAGAATAGATTTCAAAATACTGCTGCTGGTTTATAAAGCTTTGAATGGTTTAGGCCCAAAATACATTTCTGACCTCCTGCTAAATTATGAACCATCCAGATCTCTCAGGTCTTCAGGGACTGGTCAGCTTTCTGTCCCCAGAGTCAGAACTAAACATGGAGAAGCAGCGTTCAGTTATTATGCTCCAAATATCTGGAACAAACTCCCAGAAACCTGCAGGTCCGCTGCAACTCTGACTACTTTTAAATCCAGGCTGAAGACTTTTCTTTTTGTCGCTGCTTTTAATTGAACTATTCATATCTTAGACTGCACTGTAACTTTTATCCATGTATTTTTTCTTTTAATGTTTATTTTATTAGCTTTTCTTTTTTAATGCTTAATGTCTTTCATTTTTTGTAAAGCACGTTGAATTGCCTTGTGTTGAAAAGTGCTATATAAATAAACTTGCCTTGCCTTGCCTTGCCTTACAAGTTGTGCACCACACATATTGGTGATAATAGAGATGTGTGACTGCCAGAGGAATTCCTGCTTGCTGACTGCGTGTTGTGTTCTCAGTTCTGGACAACGATGAGGACATCAAGCAGCTCAACAAGGAGATCAACGAGCTGAGCGAGTCCAACGGTGAGATGGAGGCCGACATGATGAACCTGCACACTCAGGTGAGGCCCATCTGTCTGCAGGAGAAGGCTGCAGGGAGCCGCTGGACATGGTGAAGCTGTCACTCACTGCAGCTTTTTCAGTGGACTTACCTGAAAAGAACCCTGCAGCCACAAACGTTTTCCTACATTATTATTATTATTATTATCATTTACATTTCCGGTTTTATGGTCAAGCTCTCTTCTTCAGGTTGTGTATGTGTCTGTGTTTCAGATCTCTTCAATGGAGAACAACCTAAAGAGCATGGAGGAGGAGAACAAACATATCGAGGAGAGGAACGAGGCCTTGTTCCTGGAGCTGTCCGGCCTGAGTCAGGCCCTGATCCGCAGCCTGGCCAACATCCGCCTGCCCGCCATGGTGAGCATCTGCACAATGACACGTTAGAGGAAACCTTTCCACTGTCTGGCTCTGCAGGACCTTACTGCAGGAGGCATTTGGTCAATGTTTTTAAATACATTGATATTACCAATTTCTTTGAGATTTTACAATGCAACATTAGAACGAAAAAGTTAAATACTTCTTGCAAGGTCTTATTATTTTTCTGAATTTTGTCAAATGTATTTGACAATCAAGTCCAAAAAAGAATCACAGCCCTAAGAAGAATATTGTCATCCATTTAACAGCAGAGGAAATCAGTGAACCCTGGTGTTGACAGGGTCTACTTCAGCATATCAAATATTAGATTACTCTCAGTAAATGTCGAGTCATACTAAGTAAGCTTAGAAAGAATGGCATCCAAGCACAGTTCTGAGCGGCAGTTCTCACTAAGTATCAGTGCAGGAGCCTTCCAAAACAGACAGATGATGAATGGAGACCATAAAGCTGTAGCTCAAACTGAGGTGGATAAACCCTTCAGCTCAGAAGCTCATCTGCTCAGCTTCTAATAACAATCCCTTAACAGAACTCTAAAAAACCAAAGGATCATGATCTTGTAAATAGCACCTTCTTCAATGGGCTAGCACAGGTGTCCCAGCTTTATTCCCTGAGGGCCACAGAAAAACATACAGCCCTCCAGAGTTTCATTCATTTCATGTTGGCAGCTCATCCCTTAAACAGCAGCCTGAGACGGCCTCTCCCTTCACAGCCCCCTATAAGGGGGGGGGGGGGGGGGCAACCGGGAAAATAGGAAGGGTTTACTTCTTGTTATGCAGATAAGTTATTGGGCTTTTTTGATCAAATAACATTTGTTGGAAAATATTATCATCAAAAAAAGTGGCGTATGAATGGCTTATGGCTTACATGAATACTGTGTCATATATGTTTCGATATATTTAAGAAGAACATTATAAGTGAAGCACGAGTTTCAGGTGTGGGTCATATTCCATTATACTTTAACAATTAGCTGAGGGCCAATTAAAACGGACCTGGGCTTGGATATAACCTCTTTTAAATCATTTTTATACACATATACAAAGAACTGCTATAGCTAGCTTGCCTCGCTGAGTGGAGCACCGAGGTGGAGGTTTCTGTCAAATGCTCCGCAGTCTATGGTGCGCGTTGCTAGTGAAAACAGAGCTAGTGTTGCATTGTTCTGAGTGACAAGTGGAAGTGTGCAACTCAAACTCAAGACGCACTGCCTGAGACATTTGGATATGATTTGTCTTTGGTGACCTCTGACCTTGCTTGGTTCCAGCAGGAGCCTGTGTCGGAGCAGAACTTTGACAGCTATGTGGAAACCCTGACCCACATGTTCACCAATAAAGACTGCTACCAGAACCCTGAGAACCGGGCTCTGCTGGAGTCCATCAACCAGGCGGTGAAGGGCATCGAGGTGTGACGGACAGGAGGACAGGCGGCGGGACATCAAAGCGACTACATCCATCTTTCTTTCCAAACCTTTAGATTATGTATGTAATTAATTATTCTCATTTGGAGCTTCGTCAGCTGTTCTTTGCATTAGTTTGATGTTTGCATGTTGCTTTATGATGGTATGAGCGTGAACACATAGTGTGAGCAGGGCTTCTCCAGGTACAGGCACTCAGTGCAGAGGGTCAGGAATGCAGTATGAGCCTGAGCTGAGCACATCCTCTTAGTTAGTGAACATATCCCAGCACTCATTCATGTTGATAGTATTCTATATGAGCATAGTGTTGTTGCACCTCCAGGACTAGTTTGTAGATTCATTCTTAATATTGCTGTGTAACTATTTAAGTCCTTTGCAAATGTTGTTTTAATAATGTATTCATTCATGTCTGCTGTATTATTCTTTATGTTAGCCTATTTATTATTCATTATTTATTTATTTATTCACTTTTTTAATTTTAAAATGCTACCTGAGAAGATTGAAATGGTAACCAAGAGAAGGGAATCATTTCCTCTGCATTGTTGAACAATGAGGAAATATTTTAAGATATCAACTATGAATTGTTTTATATATCTTATTTATTTAAAATACTGGGATCTTTTTAAGTGCAAATATTTTGTAACTAAAAGTTTTTTAATAATTTTCTAAAGATTTTTTTTCGGTGCTTCCGTTTATATGATTTTCCTTTTTATTTTCACAAACTATTTTGAGTACATTGCAATACACAGGGAAAATTGAGCTGCACATATTTGGTATTTATTTGGTGATGAAGAACAAAGTGATGGTGAATATTTATTTTGTATTGTCTAAGTGTTACTGATGGCTGTGTATGGATTAGTCTTTGGGTTGCTTTTGAAATAAAGGTTAACCCACAGTAAACGTGACTGATGTATGTTTATATTGACTCAATATACACAGGCTTTCAAAGGTATCTATCCCCCTTAGAAATGAAGGAGCTCTTTCTGGATCACAAGTGATACTTCAACCAAATCTTCTTGTCAGAATATGTATAGCATCCCCCATGTAACAGTATATTTTGAATGCCAATACGAATTATTCGTCAGCAGACTTTTAAAAGAAAAATGAAAAACCGGAAAATGCTGCTTGCCAAAGTATTCAGATTGTAAATATTAATATTTGGTACAGCCATATTTTGCTGTGGTAACAGTTTGAAGTGTTTTGTGGTAAGTATCTCGCAGCTAAAACTGTTCAGAGGGATTTCTGACGGTATAAACAAAACAAAATCTCAATGTAATGCATAAGCCCAACACGTTTTCTGAGGAGGGTTGAATACAACCATGCCACTGCATACACACCACATTGTGGGAGAACATGTAACACTCATTCAAATAAATAACATGAATAACCCATGCTAAATGTTAGGTTAATCACTTGGTGTAAAGGAAAGTATTCAGAAGTGGCCCATTACTGAAGCATTCACCATACACTCTTAGTCCAAAAGCATTGGCTTTTAATAATAAAAAGTACTGAAGAAGAAGAAGAAGCACTTTATTCATCCCTTACAGGGACATTTCTTTCCCCAAACTTACACACACACAGAGGATATACATGCTTTTGGAGCAGATAGCACTTCTCCGCGCCGATCCCATGAGTTTGCTTCAAAAGAAGGAACACTCAAAACAACCAGGACGAGGGTTAAACAATAATCTGTTTTAATTATAAAAGGTAATAATGCAATACAATATAATACATTACCATACCATACAAAGCCATATCATATCATATGCGTAATGTCAGGAATATGCCTACCCCTGCCCTGGTTCACGTGCTGCAAGACCCTCCGGTCTGAGCAGCGCGAGAAGAGAGAGCGAACAAAAGGCTGAACAGCTTCTTTCATACCAACACCAACAGGAAGGGGTGGAGTTTACTCAGCCTCCACACACACACACCCCCCCACATTCCAGAGACCTCAGTTGTGTCTTAAAGGATATTCCCTTGCTTCCAAAGATAACACAAAGATTTCATCTCTCATATCTCCAACTTCTGGTTACACAGAATACAAAGTAATTAAACCCACACATATACTATTCAAGATATGTAGACTTCCCTGAAACATGACATGCTAGAGATCTTAAGCAGAATATACTCTCATCCACCCAGCACCCTGTCCTGCATACCTACACCTCCCCCACAGAGCAATAAAACCCTGTTTACTCCAACCAGCCCTTGTTTATAGCCGTTTTAGTCCTCACATTTATGAAAGGATAAAACAGATAAATCAATATAAAACATAAACACAGGTATTGTTTTAACAGTATTCACTTAACTGCTACTATTGATAATTACCAGAGAAACTCAAGGGACCTCTTTTAATATCTGGAAATTGCAACAAGACTTTCTGCCATTTCAAATGTAACACACTTCTTAAATATCAGATGATAAGAATCTGCAATCCCCCTTGTTATCTAATTCTCAAGAGATACACTTACACAAGGCATTTTGAAACATATCTACTGTGTCTGTCCCCCAATATCGTATAAATCTGATGCGGCTTTCCCTTCACGGGTGGAACTGATCAGAGAGAAGAAGACTCCTCTGCTGCCTCGACAAGTCCCCCAGCCCACTGCCAGCCGCTTCCAAGTCGTTGCATGGATGTCCTCGAGGTCCTTCTCCTCCAGTCCGCTGATGACAGCATCCGAGTCGACCTCCATGACGAGAGCCAGATCCGTCCTGATGTCGTCCCCTGGTCCTAGCAGGTGGTTTCCCCGCCGCACACTGGCTCCCGTGGTACGAGCTGTCCCCCTTTCCTCCTATGCGGACGGCATGAGAGATCCGCTGGGTCACTCGGTCGGGGCCGGAGAGCCTGGGGTTGAGCCACATTGTCCTGATGACCGTCAGCCTCCTGCGTCTCGGGTCCCCCTTTTGGCGTCAGCAACCTGTGTGGAGAAATCTGATACAAATCCCTCAAGCCTACGCTCCGGGGCCCTCGGCTGTTTGAACCACCACTGCGTAGGCCACTTGGAGCCTATTGGTGGGGTGTCTTAAAACAACAGACGTCTGTGAACAGGTTTTCTAAATTAATTGTGCAGCTTCAGAATCTTAATACTTGGACTGTGCCAACTAAATAAGATCCCCAACATCTTTAGGTAAACTAAATAACATATTTCAATAGCTCTGAATTTCTGACAAGCATCTGTGTTTATTTTTAAATGAAATCCTTGAGATCCCATTAAAAATCTAAATATGATTTGAACTGCTAATGTTTCTGGTAAAGAAACACACTAATGTTATGGATTCAAAAACAACCAAAATCACAATACTAACAAAGTGAATGGCTTCCTGGTGATACTGCTTTTATCCGTCAGTGCTTAGATATTATCCTGCTGAAAAAATGAATACAGAATTCCAACAAACTGTCATCATGTCATCAACATTTAGATTAAATGTATATCCCCATAATGACCTAAACAATAAAGTCTATGGCTTTTACTTCTTTACCAGGCTAGTTACATGATGTTGTCTAAATTACATTTTGTCTCATTACATTACTATGTTTTAGCTTAACTGTAAATATGTTCTTTCTACATTTCAAACCTCAGTTACTTTAATACCTGTTGAAACATTAGTTGAAACATTACTCACAGGTCAACTTCTTCAGTATTCCATTCTGGACTTACATCTCTCTGGTAGCCCCTTGGCCACTGATTCTTTATCTGTGTTACCTGCTATAACTCAATCAATATTAGAGACATGTCAACATTCATCAAACAGTATCTTATCCCCAGATAGGGAGCAGGTCAATTCTAAAACTGTCAATCAATGGTCAGATTGAACAATCGAGTTGGGGCAGCAGGTTCCTTTCAGTCCCTAAATGAAAAATGTACATTGTGAAGTTTACACTCCCCCTTTTTACACATGAACTCATGTGTAACCACAATCCTGTATGGGAAGAAAACCTTCAGGTAATAATGGATTATAAGAAAATACCAAACATTTTTCCCAAATGTACATCCATCATTTCCACAGTAAACACCTCAGTGAAATTAAGTGTTTCTCTCCATCTTTCAGTCCTAAAAGAAACAGAATCTTCATGTTTTAGTTTGAGTTTCACATTCTGCAAACTGCAACCTCCTGTGGGAGTGAAATATCATCAAGTAGATTAGAAACGGGTCACATGTGTGGTTTCCCCTTTTGTGGAATGTTAGGAAACCTCTCATTTCCCACAGAGCCCCAAAAATAATGTGTTAGTCCAAAAACATGCTTGATTAGTCATTGTTTTAAATCATGCAGTTGCACTGATCAGATGCAGACATACACTCACTCACACTGTCAGGTTGTAAAGTCAAGTTTGGTCATTGACAGTGCCTTCTCAAGTTACCCTGTCGGTCAGGGTCAAAGGTCAGTTGGTCTCAGTCTTTTTGGCCATGTGTCGTGCTCTGCAGAGACTTTGATGTTTCAGCATAGGCCAGTATCCGTTGTCTATAAAAATCTGTATATATGGAGCGCCATCATTTATTAATTCACAATTACAA
Organism: Pseudochaenichthys georgianus; assembly: GCF_902827115.2. Classification (NCBI taxonomy): domain Eukaryota; kingdom Metazoa; phylum Chordata; class Actinopteri; order Perciformes; family Channichthyidae; genus Pseudochaenichthys; species Pseudochaenichthys georgianus. Next base: position 42,066,293 of record NC_047509.1, read on the forward strand.
CTATAATGTTCAAGATATCTCCAACCCCTCATTGGAACAGCTGTTTCCCACATTCCCTGAAAAGTGTCTAGCCAAAAAATGTCACTTCCCCATTGTACACCACTGCAGTTCATCCACATATAATCCACATCAAAATGTCCAATAGATCTATTTCAGAAACTTGGGCACACAATTATTATCTTGAGTCAAACCTCTACTAGGACCTGTGTAGCTCTTCTTCGGTCACTATACTCATGTATCTTCAATTCTGGTATACCTAAAAAACAATGTTAACGTCTTTAACCGTGCGTGGAACCCTGGGTGTCCGAACATGTAACAATCACTCCTTCCTCTATCAAGGAAGAAAAACAGAAGTAATTTCATCAATGGTTTGTCCATTAGGAGGTGGTGACGCTAGTCTTCTAAACTCATAATCTGGTGCCGTGCGCTTCCTGTGAAGCTGCAAGTAAGATTTTAAAACCCACTGCAGGGTGGGTCGAGTGACCCCTCCTCCCTATTGGTCGTCAATAATATGCATCATTACAATGGGTGATTGAAGGCCCCACATTATTTCCCATTTCAGCATCAGCCTTCTTTACTCTAAAATTACTTTTTAAATAGGAATATTTAGAAATGGAACAAATATTCAATCTTCAGAAAAGTTCTAGTGAATAGCCAACATATTTTAAAATGTCAGATGTATAAAAATAAGCCTAAATACTCCCTTACCATCAAAGTCCAAATCTAGACATAAGGTGAACAGTTTTGGTAATGGACAATTTAATCTAAAAACAAAACAAAATTGGACTTGTGTCCTTGTTATTTGTTCTTCAAAATACATTAGCAAATACCCTGTCAAGTATTCGCAACATAACTAACCCTCCCTAGGATATGAAATCCATTCATCCCTTTACTCATAGTTAGTTTATATGTCTAAATTATTATGTGTGACCTAATAATCAGATGTCTTGTTTGCTCAACAAGGATATTAAACTTTAATCTTTTCAGTATTCCAGACCATCGTTTAAACAATCAGCCTCCCTTCTCAAACACTAAACCTATCGTTGTACACCACCCTCTGGAAAACTCTTGCACAGTTATGCTGTCAAATCATTGCATAATTTCTTCAGAATCTGAACAGTCTGAGACCAGCCTGTCTCAAGATCTTGTCATAATGTGAACAGTCAGTGATGCGTTGTCCTCTGCAGCTGTAGTCAATTGGATTCATTTCATTTCAAACCTTTATTTATACAGATAAAATCCCATTGAGATCATTGATCTCTTTTCCAAGGGAGACCTGCTCAAGTAGTTCCACATGAAACATGTGGAACTACTTGAAACTACAATGAAACTCTTGTTTTGCACTGGGATGTCCTGAGGGGGAAGGAACCTATGGATCAATGTGGTACAATCAGCAGACACACGTTGTCCTCTGCACAGCAGGAATCCCCAAAAACTGCAGTTCCTCTTCACACCACTGTTGCCTTGGCAACGAGGGACAAGCAAAATGTCAAACCCTCCTCAGAGATGCGTTCTTTGCACAGTTCTTCTGTTTCTGTAGTGAGCCACTCTTCACCAACACACTGATTCAGAGTACAACCCAAAGGTGGCGCACAACTATCCAGTGCCGCTGTAATCACAATAAATCAGCAACTGGAGAAAAACTCAATTTAAATCTCTTCCCCCAAAGGGTTACAAAATAAAACGGCTGAGTGTCTATATGGTCAGGAATGCTGAAACATGTGAATGTTAAAACAAACCAATGGCAGTAGTCTACCCAGATTCTTTACTTCATTAAACGCAGTAAAACCACATTGGAAAATCTCTTTTGTCTAGTTGAAGTCCTGCTTCTAAAATTCTAGTCAGAAAAAAATAAACTTCATCTTTAAAATCTTCTTTAATTTGAAACCAAAAAAGGTCTTCCTTCTCCACCATGATCCTATCTCTACATCAAAGTCCATACAAACTGATTATTTATCTTTAGAAACCATGAGGAATGACAGTTCTCATAAAACACTATTCTTCCTTACTTCAGTTCTAAATCAAATGAGCCAAACAGGGAAACCCCCTTAACCACTTGCTTATTCTATTCTTTTTGAAATTGTTTATCTAAGTTGTGTTACAAGCAGGTTAGATCTGTAACAAAATACAAAACTAACTGTATTTAGCGCTATAATTGAAAAACAAGTAATCTGATCACAGTTAATGAATATATATCTTTGAACACTTATTATTGGTGGAAAGGTTTCCACACAAAATGTAATCTCCATTACTAAAGCTAAAACCTAAAGAAATCATCACGGAACAGTTTTCTGTCCTTATCACTTAATTGTCTCAATACAAACTAAAAAGCATTTTGAAAACTCCCACTCTTGAGAACATCTCAACACTTTATTCCATCTGAGCACGAGTGTTTGACAGACACGCCCTATTAATCCAAAACGGTCTTTAATGGTATCAATTGTGAACTTCCTTAATATGAATTGTAAATGCAACGTATGTTCTCTTTAGAACACAAATAGGACAGTAGCTGCTGAAACTGGTTAATAGCAGTTTTCTGTCAACCTAGTTAAGCATGTTGTTCTTATATCTAGTAAATATATTTGTATTTCATGTTTACTCACAAAACAATATGACATTATTCAGAATAGCAGTTAACTTTATACAAGTTTTACTCTCTCTGAACTCTTCAAAACATCTACTTCTCTTGTCTCTCTTTCTCTTTCCTCTTGTGCTCCTGCCCAAGCTTCCCTCTAATAATCGTTTCATCCATTGTGACATATTTACCCAAACTAAGTTTTTTAACACCTACATGTTTCCAGCATCGCATATTTCACACACTATGAAAGAACCTCCCTGTACTTAAAAATCCCACTGCCTGGTCAGAACAATAGTAAACCTGCAGAGCACACTAATCCGATCACAGTAATGTAATTTGACCCAAGTGTAGGACTATGTTGTTCCTAAAAATGTTAGCAAACACCAACTACAACATTTATAGATAAATTGATTTAGCAAAATGAAATGTTATGTAATTCAAAATGTGACAAAAGAACAATGATTTGTCTTACACAAGATTGTGGTCTAACAGAATGACTCTTGATCTCATGGGGTCAAATGACTTGGATGCTGCTCATCCTGAACATGTGGCCTGAAGAACAAAAGGACCTCTTACTCATTAACCCAATGGACTCTCAGAGATGAGATCTAGCCATGAGGTGGCTGACTTTAAAATGAACTGTGAAAAATAAACCACATGCATGTGGGTACATTATATTTTACACAATATAACACAAAACAACACTACATTAAGACAATAACCACTCAAATGAGCCTTGGTGAAAAGCATGAAAGACAAAACAACTTAATCTACTCTCATTGTTCGTGTACATCTTTACTCCCACTATTCCACCCTCAATATGCCAACTTGCTGGCCCACTAGTTTAGCAGTAGTTGAACATCACTGTTGCATGATCAACACAACTCCTAAATAACATTACAATATATATTTCTCACAGTGAGCTCGCAATGCCCAACAAATTCTCATCTCTCCATGTCTGGATCTGGATCTGGATCTGGATTAATACTGAGCAGAGTCCAATCTAGGTGGAATAATCCACTATTATGTTCAATTTGAATCAAACTTTAACCTGCATGTACTTCATATACTCATCAAAACCCATTCTTACTTCCCCTCAACGTTACTGTATGCAATTCATTCCTCTGAACTATAAGTACAATTCTCAGTAAATGACGAATACCACGAAATTCACAATGCAATGTTTCTTATTTATTTAAATATCTACGAAACATTGATCTATTAATCTTCAATGTTATTCACTCCTTTTTTAGAGGAAAGCTGTGAAGAAAAAGTGGGGGCTTTCTCGAACCCACGGTATCCTTCCAGCATGACTTCGCATTTCTTTATCTGACTTTTCTCCCTTATCTATTCGTAATTATTCACAGAAAATTATTCCCCGTACAGTCTATCCAGCTTTATGGTGCGATGTTTATTTCAACAGATAATGCGACCTTAGAATGCGCTTCGATACGGCTTTTCACACAATGTGACATTCTCATGGAACCGAAACCCAGGTCAACAGAATCCTTTATCGTCACGTTTAGCCTTCTAGATTTAACCCCACAGAACAAGAGAACGAGATTCCGTTCGTTTCAAAATGGCTTTTTGAAATTTGCGTATCTCTCCCTTGGATTTATGCTTATAATGCAACTGCAGCTTCCTATGAGACTGAAGAGCATTATTCTGTTTCGTCCTGGATGGTATCTTTTTTGGGAAACCACTGAACTTCCGCCGACGGGCTGGCCGTCTCGATTTCTAAAAAAAAACACGGGGCCTTTCACCTTCGTCTTACACTCCTCGTCGCTTCACGTGTAGCTAACGTGTCAGTCGTGCGATTCTGAAAAATCCACGAGGTTCCTAACCGTTGCTTTATTAATCTTATTTGTTAGTTTGTTACCTACCTATGCTAAAATATGCATTGCACTCTTTACCGTAAATGACACCTGGAAATATCTTTGACAACTCTAAAATGTAGCTTGAGCCAATTACAGACCTTCGATAGAAACAGGCGTCCGTTTTACCTTTCAGTTGGATCCATAGTTGTCAAATATTATTCCAGGCCTCTCGCTCCGTCCGCTGGCTGCCAGTGTTTCCTCAAAAAAAAACACTCATGACGTCACCACGTCGGCACGTCCTTACGTCACCACGTCATGACGTCATCACGTCGGGGTCACCATTTGATGGAGCAGATAGCACTTCTCCGCGCCGATCCCATGAGTTTGCTTCAAAAGAAGGAACACTCAAAACAACCAGGACGAGGGTTAAACAATAATCTGTTTTAATTATAAAAGGTAATAATGCAATACAATATAATACATTACCATACCATACAAAGCCATATCATATCATATGCGTAATGTCAGGAATATGCCTACCCCTGCCCTGGTTCACGTGCTGCAAGACCCTCCGGTCTGAGCAGCGCGAGAAGAGAGAGCGAACAAAAGGCTGAACAGCTTCTTTCATACCAACACCAACAGGAAGGGGTGGAGTTTACTCAGCCTCCACACACACACACACCCCCACATTCCAGAGACCTCAGTTGTGTCTTAAAGGATATTTCCTTGCTTCCAAAGATAACACAAAGATTTCATCTCTCATATCTCCAACTTCTGGTTACACAGACTGCTTATTATTAATACAAAGTAATTAAACCCACACATATACTATTCAAGATATGTAGACTTCCCTGAAACATGACATGCTAGAGATCTTAAGCAGAATATACTCTCATCCTCCTAGCACCCTGTCCTGCATACCTACACCTCCCCCACAGAGCAATAAAACCCTGTTTACTCCAACCAGCCCTTGTTTATAGCCATTTTAGTCCTCACATTTATGAAAGGATAAAACAGAGAAATCAATATAAAACACAAACACAGGTATTGTTTGAACAGTATTCACTTAACTGCTACTATTGATAATTACCAGAGAAACTCAAGGGACCTCTTTTAATATCTGGAAATTGCAACAAGACTTTCTGCCATTTCAAATGTAACACACTTCTTAAATATCAGATGATAAGAATCTGCACAGGGGAGGATACACACACACACACACACACACACACACACACACACACACACACACACACACACACACACACCACACACACACACACACACACACACACACACACACACAGGAGAGGTAGCAGAGCAGAGAGGCTGCCAGGTACCCGGCACTAAGGGAGCAGTTTCGAGGTTAGGTGCCTTGCTCAAGGGCACCTCGGCAGTGGCCTTGGAGGTGAACTGGCACCTCTCCAGCTACCAGCTCACTCCATCTTTTTTTTGTCCGATCAGGACGTGAACCGGCGACCCTTCGTTCCAAGACCAAATCCCTACAGACTGAGCCACTGCCGCCTCAAATACTGGTATGAATCTGGGTGATTCTGGTATGAGATGGTATAGAACACTATCTTGAGTAAGGTGGACTTCATGGAGGAAACTGTAAAGTACTCTGATTACTTGTAACAGAGTATTCCTTCACTCTGGTACTTCTACTTTTACTTAAGAACAAGATCTGTGTCCTGCAATCAAAATGTTACTAATGTAAAAAGTAAAAAAACTTTAGCATCATATTATACTTAAAATACCAAAAAGTACTCATTATGCAGATTTCAGAATAATAATATAACTAATGGGGGAGTGATTTGTAAAATATCCATAAAGAAATAGTAAATCTGTTTACAGTTCTGTGTCAAATGGGTGTTCAGAGAGGTATCCATAGATCTCTTCATTTTGCTCTCCAAGTGCACCAGATTGCAGTAGCGTGGCGTGGAAATAAAATTAGGGGAAGCCAATAACACGTCTTTTCTTTTGGGTCGGGGGTGTGGTGGTCAATGTAATAACATAACCAGATGAGTGATTACAGCACCCGGTATCATTTTACACACATTTGTATCATACAGAGATGCAGGACTTACACACGCCTGTTATCTAACCGACAGGTCCGCACGCACTCTCCAGCCCAAACTCTAATAAGCATTCATTCACAACTAAATCAGGAGACCTTTAACGTTTTACGTCCGATTCGCTCCTTTTTTCCTCGCAGCTCCTGTTTGGGCATCGGCCTGTCATCAGATTTGATTTGTTCTTGCTACTGTAGCGGAGGTTTAGTACAATTATTTTTTGATTAAATACTCCAAATCTCCACCATCCATAATTACACTTGCTTCAGTTGCTTACTACTTTCTAACGGCGGTGAGAGTGGTGCAGTGACACTATCTATCTTCTATCAATTAGTTTTATGATTCGAAAATTATAAAAGTAGGGTAGACATGTGGATATTATCCGACTGAACACAACGTGCATTTATCTATCTAACAGGTTCGTTTTCCACTGACCTTATTTCGAGCTATTTTCCAAAATCCTATGGAGAAATCCCATTGCTTTTTTGTCGAGGGAAACCGAGCACAGCTTACTTCCGGGTTTTAGGACGTCACTGCAACACTAAGTTGATGCGATTTAATTGGATTGTGAGGCAAGGGAAGCCAGCCGCCTCTGGCTTCCATTGGCATGGCCCTGACCAATCACAGGTTGGCAGGGGCATGATGTGAGCCTAATCTGATTGGTCAATCCCTCCATTTTTTTTCACCAAGGGAAGCCAATTTCGGCTGGCCTCCTCTCACAACAGAGAGTGCAATCTACTGTCTCACCATAACATCGACAGGGGCGCTGTTTCACTTTTTGTAAAATACTCAGTGTTTTTATTTATTTATTAAAATTATAACTACAATCCAAAAAAACAGGGGAAGCCTGGCTTCCCTTGTCCTCCAGGAGAAAACGCCACTGCCAGATTGATGCATTTAACTTCAATATTTAAAAAAAAATCTTCCTGGGGGAGCATGCCCTTATAAAAAATAGCACTTTACCCCTGCCTATATGCCATGAGCTGATTATCGAGCCTTCATTGTAACAGTCGTGGGTACACTGTGTGTGTGCCTGTGGGGAGTGTTGCAGTAGAACATTTCACTGTAGCGCCAGGTTCCTTAATGGGAAACCCTACATGTTTGAGCACCCTCTATGAAACGTCAAGCTACCCCACAGCACCCCCAAAAGAAAATCTCTGGTGCTGATACTGGCCGCGGCACATGAAGGTTTTGTGTGGCCCCCCATGAAAATAATATGCCCTCCCTGTAGATTTGTTCTGGCGACGGGTCTGATTGTATTTACTGTATTTTCTGCTGGGTAGCTTGTGAATTTAATCCTGGTGTAACTAAACTATGAGTAGTTAAGTGAAAGTACAATATTTACCTCGGAATTGTAGTGAAGTAGAAGTACAAAGTAAATACTCAAGTAAAGTAATTAATGGTGGGGTAGGTAATTCACTTCAGAAACACTTTTTGTTATATTCCATGGAATGCTCTTAACATCCCGATAGCAATGAATGTTAAACGCTTTGACAATAAATACATTAAAAACTCATCTGTGGAAGCCGTAAAAAGTAAAAAAGCACGACCAATCATTTTAGCCGGCCCGGCTAAAATAACTGGATGGCCTACCTGCCTGTCAGCCTTCCATCTGTGCACAAACTTATCTCGTGCCCTCATTGGTCATGTGCGCGCAGAGCCGGCCCGACCCATTAAGCAACATAAGCGGCTGCTTTGGGCCCCGCAGCCACTAATGGCGCATTTCCACTGCAGGGCCTCGCACGGCTTAGTACGATATAGTTAGGCCTTGGTAGGCCAGGCTCACTTTATGCTGCGTTTCCATTACATGTCTACCCTACTTTTATAATTTTCGAATCATAAATCTATCGATTAGATTTATGATAGACTTTTGAAACTACAAGAAGATAAGGAGGACTTTTACAAAAAAGTAATAGAGATTTTTGTCCAGAAGGATAGGCAAATGGACTTCATCTTCAAGTCAAGGTAAGACCGCAATTTTATTGAAAATAGGATCTTACTAAGAGAGAACAATTCAATATTTAAATGATAAAATTACATTTTTTGGGTATCCTTTTGTTTAACTGTCTGTTTAACCTCTTGTTTTTCAGGTTTCAGGCTTGAAAATGCCACTAACACAACAAAGACTATATCTTCACTTCTAAAAGTGGCAAATTAATAATCTTTTCTCTCAAAGCAAGGTTACATCTGTGAGTTGGATGTAGAAGTGTCAGAATAAATATAGATGTTTTTATTTTAAAGTAAATTCAGATGGAACACAGTAAAAACATGTAAATTCTAATGTCCGCCTAAAAAGAAACCCATTACTTAAAGTGAAAACCACCCTTGAATGATGGGCTAGTAGACTAAAAGCTTTAGGAATCCAAAATATAACATATAATAAGTACCCTGTATCAAGATTGATGCAAAACAAGTGAAATTTGATCTTTTTAGAGAGGTTTAGAAAAATAAAGTCCAAGCGGACTCACCTCTGGGTAATTTGGGAACCATCAGTTCCATTTGAAATTTTTCACTGTAAAAATCATTTTATTACTTTGAATTATCACTATAGGTATTCATTCCATCCAAATACAACTGTTGTGAAAAAAACAACAACATAGGCCTACTCTGTTATCCTCTTACAGTGAGCCTCGAGCGAAGAATGCTAACCTATTACTGCACCGAAAATCACTCCTAGCTCCATTATTACTTATCCTAGCTGCACATCCAACACATTGTTTATGATCGTAAAGACACATAATCTAACGGTGCCCACCTCAACACTGAAAGATACAAACTCGCGACGTTATCAACAAAAACGTACATCAAAACAAGTGGCGCTAGCGCTAATGCGCTAGGCTAACAAGGCTCACCTTCCTCTTTGTCTGGTCTAAACTGGTCTTCAATGGCATTAAAACGATAAAAACGATGATGTAGTTAATCCATAGGTTAATATCCAATGTGGCTGTGTCCCCTTTGAAATGTTCTGATAATCTATAAGCAATACAACTGCAATTCCGTTATCTGCTGTCCGCTCTGTGCTCCATGCGCTCTGGGTCCTGCAATTCCTGCTTCCTTACGTAGTAAACAATAAGTAAAGTCTCCTGCGTAATGTACTTAAGCTGGCTGGCACTCTTTATACTTTACGCAGGACCATATCTCTGGAACCCATTGGTCGATTTGGGTGATTTACACCTTTTTCTTAACCATTACATCCAATAGAATCGATGGGCAGTTCCCAAATCCACGTACACATTACCATTGCGGACGTAATAGAGAAGCAAATGAAACATATCTGAAAGTACAAGCCTGGACGGCAAAACTTTATACCCAGTATATTGCCATAAATATGATGATGGATTATCAGTAAAAATTTCTACGTGACACAAAGACATTGGATTAACCTTGAGCGGCGTTTTTATTCCGTTGAACACAACTTTTGATCACAAATCAAAAAAGGTAAGTCTTAATTATTGTAATATTTTTGAAACCGGATGTTGTTTACTTTCTCTTTTCTGGCTGATAGCTCCAGGAATTCCAGGTCGTACAGTGATGACATTACATGTGTGGAATATGTGGAGTCTCAGCTTTAAATCGTATATCTTGTTTGTGCAGTTAAGATAGTAATAAGGGCATTTCTACCGTGAGTTCTGTGTAAAAAAGCATTAGCATTTGTTAGCATTTTTTCGCTCAATGCTAATTCAAAGGCTTGGTATTACTCTTGTTTTTTTTAGCTAACAATTGTTCTTATTGTCAGTTAGCGGAGTTTCTTACCTTTAAAAGGGTATGAAACATTAATAGTTTCATAAATGTTAAGAAGCCCTGAGACATAGTCTCGTAAAAAAAATGGTGGGAGGGGTCCACTGGGGGGACCTTCGGGCTTAAGAGGTTAAAGGTGGGGTAGGTACGTTTCAGAAACCGGCTCGAGATACACTTTTTGTTATATTCCATGGAATGCTCTTAACATCCCGATAGCAATGAATATCTGAAGTGCTTTGACAAAAAATCCATAAAAAAATGTCATCTGTGGAAGCCGTAATACTGTAAAAAGCACGACCAATCAATGAATATTACATTTTGTGAGAAAACATTTCCACCAATAATTCCAATAAGTATTCCAAAATGTATTCACTTCAGGTTTACAAAAGTAACTATAATCAGATTAATTGTTTTTCAAATATAACGCGAGCTGATTACATTACATTACATTGCATTTAGCTGACGCTTTTATCCAAAGCGATTTACAATAAGTACATTCGACCAGGAAGACACAACCTTGAAGAAAACAGAATCATATAAGTACATCAGGTTTCATAGAGCCAAGTATTTCAAGTGCTACTCAACTGGCTGTAGATAAGCCAGTCCTTTATTAGTATATAAGTACTCTGTTAGCAGTTCTTTGTTAGTAAATCTATCGCTCGAGGTGGAGTTGAAAGAGATGAGTTTTCAGTCTGCGCCGGAAGGTGTGTAAGCTTTCTGCCGTCCTGATGTAAATGGGAGCTCATTCCACCATTTAGGAGCCAGGATAGCAACCCAACGTGTTTTTGCTGATGGGAACTTGGGTCCCCCTCACAGCGAGGGTGCAGCGAGTCGTTTGACTGATGCAGAGCGTAGAGCACGCGCTGGGGTGTACGGTTTAACCATGTCCTGGATGTAGGAAGGGCCAGATCCATTCGCAGCATGGTACGCAAGTACCATTGTCTTGAAGTGAATTCTAGCAGTTACCGGAAGCCAATGAAGGGAGCGGAGGAGCGGCGTGGTGTGGGAACATTTAGGAAGGTTGAAGACCAGACGAGCCGCTGCATTCTGGATGAGCTGCAGAGGTGATTACAGTTACTTGATTTTTGTGTTCTGATTACGTAACGCTGTTTCATGTATTCCGTTACAACCCAACCCTGTGTATATTGCACTTTCAGGATCCATGTCCAGTGGATGTGTAGGATCTATAGTTTGATAGATATTACGAAGATTATTTGAGGTCTCACCAGGAGGACATGTACTACGTAAGTAACATAGAGAGCAGCGGTTCTCAACCTTTTTCAACTCAGGGCCCACTTAAGAATCAAAAAATGTTTCGCGGCCCACATTCAACCATAAACAATGCGGAGGCTAAATAAAGTTCTGATTGGTCCATTCAGAACATGTTACACGTTAATCCAGTAGTACAGACCGCTGTCAAATAATATATATATGTATATATATATATATATATATATATATATATATATATATAAGAGGTTAAAATGTATCGAAGCATCAGACAAAAAAAGCTTTTGAAAATAATATTATATTTTGATTTAGGTCAACATATAATATTTGTAAACCTGAAGAGTCAGTGCCTCACCAGCCATGAGGTTCATGGCTGGTGAGGCACTGACTCTTCAGGTTTGCAGAAGCGTAGACATCTAAGTTTTTTGTGCCCCACCACTTTTGTACATATAAAAACGCCACTGCCTATTACAGCTGAAAGGTAGTTCCACGATTACCATGTTGTTCAGCAAAACGCCTTACAAACTGATTAAGATCTACAGCTTTAGTGCGTTTTGATTCAATACTAAGTACAGCCAAACTGACAGTCTCTTCTCTGTCATTGTAGACCGCAAATACCTCATTCCTTCCGTCTATTTGGGTCCGAATGCTTCTCGTTTTGCGCCGTCCCCCCCGTTCAAATGAAATCGCCGCCAATCATATTTTCAAGCTCGCGCCAGGGCCGGGGAGTGCTGCATTCACTTGCACTCGGACATTAGAGATTTTCTCTCATAAATGTCCGATGAGCCACAGCTTTTCTTTCAAAACAAAGATGCCAAAATCCGCCCCTGCGCCTAGTGGAAACGCAACCAAAAACGGCACGCTTAAACCACACTCCGAGCTGTAGTGGAAATGCGCCATAAGGGCCCCCTAGCAAAAAATGAAAATAAATAAGTAATAATAATAATCTCAGTACACCGTCGCTGTGATAAGTAGCCTATGTTTAATTAATTGTGTTAATATGCCTAGATTGTCTACTCTCAAAGTCATCATGCATTGATTGTATTGACTTGCACGGTTAAGTAGCCCCTTGACTGTAGGACTCTGGGGTAGCCAACACGGTGCCCGCGGGCACTTGGTCGGAGAAGCCCCTCATTGCAGTGTGCAGTGCTTCAATGAGCTCGATGTGGGCGCGAGCTCAACATGGGCGGAGCTTCACAGATGACGCGTTGCATCCTGTTTCCCGGGTAGCAGTTCTCTTCCCTCCCTTCAATCTAACCCTTCCCTTCCCCCCATCCTAACCCTAACCACTCTCTACCTTTTTACCTAATCCTAATCTTCCTTCCTCCCTCTGCAGCGGCACCTGGCTCCCCCACACGCCCGGAACCTCACACACATCCCAGAACTTTCAAAAAACTGCAGGTATGGTCGTTGAAGTTGCTGAAGAGGACCCTCATTATCGGGGACTCTAATCACTCCCGCATCCCCCCCTTTACAGACCCCACCTTCAGATAGATAATTTTCAGGGTGCTAAATTCCATCACATAACCTTGATTTTCAATAAATTTCCCCCATGTCACAACACCTCACAAGTCCTGAGTTCTTGTCCTCACAGAGCTTTTATAATGCTTTTAAAAGGGTTTTTATAAGGTCTCGTATGGAGTCAGATTTGGGTCAATATTCTAGCGCGTAAAACAAGCTACTCACGAGCGCTACCCACACTGCTCCCCGGGCGCCATTCAAAATGGCAGCACACTGCTCCTAACACTAGGATGGGTCAAATGCAGAGAAACAATTTCCCCACGAGGGATTAATAATAAAAGTCCATCTTAATATATATATATATATCTTAATGCATTTTATATAAAACAATATATTTTTGAGTGGGCTGTATCTGTCGAAAACTGCTGTCTGCTGTATGCACCTCCCTTACGAAATGAACTATAAATGAATTATAGTATTACTATAGTATTCTGTTATGACCTGGCTCAGAAGGCCACAACAAAAAGGAGACACACCATGTTGACGGTTAACAAAATATGTTTATTTAGGACAAACAAATCAAATTAAGTCAAAACCAGTAAAGTATGAGGTGTGGATGTCAGTGGTATCAGTAATGTAAATGCAGGGTGAGGATTGTATGGACATGTATGTGCGTGAGAGTGTTGAAGTGCACAAAGTAAAGCAACTGAAGAAACTCATAGTATACTCAACAAAACCGGGGTGCCTGCAGGGAGAAGCAGAGAGCACAGACAGGAGCAGAGAGGCTTTAAAATAGCTGCAGAGCACCAGACCCAGGTGCCCTGAGTTACTGCAATCAGTGCAATCAATGCAGCCAATGCAGCACAGACAGAACAGCCACACCCTCTCTACTGATGGACCCACAGGGGCATCACAGCCCCCCCCTTAAGACGAGGCCCCAAAGGGGTCCACGACAACCCAACATCCTTCTTCTTAACTCCAGCCTTGCGACTTCGTACTGCTTCTTCGCCTCCACTGCCTTTATGTCCCACTCCTCCTTGGGTTGGCTGGCGTTGAGCCACAGCATGTAGGCGCTCATCGGCCTCGCCGACCTCCTTCGGCCTTCTCTTCTTCGGCCTCCTCTCCTTCGCTTTGCGGGGTTTCCTCTCTTTCACCACTTTGACTGTCTTCTCCTTCTTCTTTGTCTCGATCTCAAAGTCAAAGGACCTTGCTGGACCACTTTTTCCAGACTCCGAAACAGGTAGGTCAGTGGACATCCTACGGCTCTGCACGCGTGCAATATTATAAACTGGAGACACACTTGGAAATTGCAAACCACTCTCATCTGACTCCCCAGATGCCACCGGCCTGGAAACCACCACAGGCGGTGGCACACCAGCCCACACAGCACTACCAGCGAGATCGTTGCCCAAAATCGTATGTATCCCATCAAGTGGCAACGCGGGACGCACGCCGATAGACACAACTCCACGTACCAGCTCACAATCCAGCACTACTGTATGACGTCGCACAAGAATCAAGCCCATCTCCATGCCCCCCATCAGCACAAAATCCCCCGTTTCTGTCTGACGAAAAAGGCAACACTGACTCAACAATGAATGAGTATCTAGCCGCTGTATCACGCAACACCTTAATTGGCACATATTTGTCACTACCGACTACTGATACAACCGCTTCAGTGATGAACGGCTCAAAACCAGAACCCGCATCCGGGTCAGCACAAATCGGCTTCCTATCAGGCACCATGCCCGAGCCTACACCCAACAGGTTTTTTTTCAACACGGCAGAACAACACATGGCTGGAGCATGTGGTGCCAAACGAGGCTTCCCCTTAGTTTCCAGCAACGGACACTGCTCCTTCCAATGACCCTCTCCTCTGCAATAATGACATAGGTCCACTTTGGCCCCCTCGGGTCGCCCTGTACCTACAAATCTACGGGAGGAGCCTGGTGAAAACTTTGCACCACCGCGGGCATAGCCATCGTCTTCTCCACGTTTCCAATCACCCCTAGAATACTTCTCAGTAAAACTGCCCTTATGTGTCAACACAAAATCGTCTGCTAATTCAGCAGCTCTAAACGCGGTGGAAGGTTTCTGTTCATTCACATAAGTGGCCACACGCTGAGGGAGAATGTTTTTAAATTGTTCCAAGACAATGAGTTCACAAAGACCGTCAAAACTTGCAACCTTTGCTGCCGCGCACCACCGCTGAAAATGAGAAGTTAAATCACGGATAAACTCCACGTGTCTGCTTATCTCCCTTGACCCAATTTCTGAACCTTTGACGATACGCTTCAGGAACTAGTTCGTAAGCCTTCAACACCGCTGATTTTACTCTATCATAGTATATATATATATATAGCTGTGTAGCTGTACACAGCTTTACGAATATAAATTGCGAATATAATAGTTTTTTATGGGCAACTTTACCATTCAGTCTCGTCCAACTGATCTTGCAGCTGTCACTCCTCGGCTCTTGGTAGTTCAGGCATTTATCAAACCTGGCAACTCCGGGCTTCCTGGCAGCTGTCAATCAAAGTCTAGTGGCTCCGCCCCAAAGTGTCAGAAACTTTTCACGCCTAGACTAGTGAGACTGACACTCCTGTGAGCAAGCAAGAGGGCTATCGAAAGCCATTTGCGCCATTATTCGCGCGTTGTTTCGCGCGAATAAACGGGGAGGTCCGTTTAAATTAATACATAGTCCCCTGAATCTGGAATAACGTACAATTTACAGCCTCACAATCTACAGATTGCTTTGGTCTGGCTTTGCTCTTCACTGATTGGTTACTGAAACTTTGAACTCAAACGGACCTCCCCGTTTATTCGCGCGAATAAACGGACCTCCCCGTTAATTCACGCGAATAAACGCGCGAATAATGCCGCAAATGGCTTTCGATAGAGGGCTGTCTCTGTTTAATCTGCGCGCGGGGGTAATTTCATGCGCGTGTAAAAGCACATTTTCCACTCGTGAGTAGCTTGTTTTGCGCGCTAGAATATTGACCCAAATCTGACTCCATAGTTTTAGTAGGGCTATGTTTATGGAGTTTTTAAATGTTTTTTTAAATGCCTATTTACCGAGAGCCAGTGCACCACACTCCCTACCTTTTTACCTAATCCTAATCTTCCTTCCTCCCTCCCAAAACCTCTCCTACTGTAATAAATTGAAATCAATGTTGATATGACGTAATTTAAATTAAATACAGGGTTTTAATTTAAAGCAGTTTTATTCTAAAAAAACCGGAAGTTCACACTAACTATTAATTTAACACTTTTATTCTGAACATTCTTCATTTCCGGTTAGCATTAGCATGTGGCTAACGTTTTGAAAACCGTGAATTGAAGGTGAAATCAATGACATGTGATGTTGCACACTAAACACACTGGGATTAACACTCATGTATTGACGCTGAAATAACGTTTATCAGGGAATGTTTAAATAACCACAGACATCAGAATTATATATATATTAATAATAATAAGATATAATATGTTACTTTTGTGACTGGGTAAGTATATGGTACTCTCTCTTAAAGAGCACCTTCGGGGGAGAGCATTTCAAAACTGGCCCCGGTAATGGTACAAATCTCAACCTGTCGTCCAATGGACAGCTTCCCCCCCCCCCATCTATGTATATACTCGCATTTTAGACTATGTTACTAACTGTATATCTGTAGACTTGGTATGTCTTAAATGTCCGGTTAGGATGTATTAGAACAAAATCTAAAATGAAAATTGTAAATAAGCCATCTGTATGTCAAATATGTCTTATATGTCTTAAATGATATGATGAATTGGAAATGGGGGACCCTGATGTAAACAAGACGAAAGTCTTTCTCTGGTCTGCATCCCCTTAACAATTGTATTTTTTTGAGCTGTACTGTACTGTACCCAATATACAAGCTGTTAATAAACTTTTCAATCAATTCAATCAATCAATGGTAAGTACACAACACGGGAGTCGGGACGTCACGTGCCTCAAAGGTTGAGCTCCCGCCCACGTTGAGCTCATTGAGGCATTTCGCACTGCATTGAGGGGTACTACCTTGGTCGCCCGCGGGGCATGTTCTAAAAATAGCTCACCAAGCAAATCCAAAATGTAAAAAATACACACAAAGAAAAGGTAATTAAAATAATCTACCCTATGCATAAACGAAACCTCAATCATAGCGAACTCTATCTACTTACTACAACTCTATATCTATCTAACACCTCTCCTCCCCCCACCCCCACAATGAATATCGACCAATCACGTTCTTGCTTGATTTCAGTCGGGAAGAAAAGCAATGTGGAGCGGCCAGTCTATGGGAGCGGCACCTCACCCAGGGGCGCCGTAAGGGGGTGAAAAGTTAGGACAATTCTAAGTGTTTTAAGTAACCTTTCATCAATCATTAATAATTAACATTAATATACCGTTATATTGATAATGTACTCACTAAACTTACGATTAATTTACTTATTTTCTTCCAAAAGTTAATTATCCAAAGCATCAAACACCCCCTCTATTTACATGTAATGGTTTGGTCCTGCCTCCAAACGCTGTGCGGCACCGGCCCTTTCTAGCAGAGAGTGAGAGCATGTGAGGAGGGATGCTAGTACTTACGTGTGTATGATGTCTCAACGACTAACAAAGTCAGACTTTCAAGAAAGAAAATAAAGGAGAGAAAGACAAGAGAGAGGGACTAAAGGGCAACAGTATGTCACCCAGTTTTTCAAAAGAAAAGGTGGGTGTGGTCCATGAGTGGTGGAAATTAGTCTGTTAGCTAAGCGTAGTCCATTGTAAATAATAATTGTAATGTTTGTAATATCTTCACAGAAAATTCAGAGGTTTTTCATTGTACTCCTCTTTTAGCTGACATTTAATAAATGCAGGTACATTTTTAGCAGGTATTCATACTAAATCAGTTGTCCCTCCCCTGGTGCCATGACCAACAGATCCATCTTTAGGCTCCGCAGCCCTGTCCCCCCATAAGGCTTTGCAGTCTTGCCATGCTGTCCATTGAAAGCCAGTTGGCTAGAAAACTGGACTTCAAGGACTTGATCAGTGACTTTGCCTGTAAGAAGGCTAGGCGCTGGGCTCTTGGTGAGTAAGGCTGAGCCAGGGCTCGTAATAACTGTTAAAGGGCAAGGCTATGGTAATGATATTGGATCACTACACAGAAGATGCATGATGAGAAACAGACTGAGAACAGGTAATAGGCTCTGATTTAGCACCACCATCAGGCCTTTTCATTTCCATTTCCGTTTTGTTGTCCGTTTACACTTTAATACCTGCTTATTTTGTAGTTGGTATGTATATTTAATTAAAAAATCTACTACTTATGTTATTTTTTTTGTTATAGCATTTTATAAATGACATTATTGGTGTTAATGTTCACTTTATTTTAATTTAAGAGGTCATGTATATTGAAGTTATATTTATTTAGATTTTTGAATGTTCCATTCGAAAATGTTATTAAAAAAGGCATGTACACCATCAAAGATGACTATTGAAGTCTATTGTCAGGAATGTTAGTGTTATATCAAATAGTGAATTATACTGCAGTAGAATGTTGCACGTCTGCACAGTGTTATATGTTCACAGCTCAGTGTCAGTAAATATTGTGCAGTTAGTATTGTACTACAAGGTAGATGCAAGCCTGTACAGGTGGTTATTTAAAGTATAAATGAGTCGGTTGGGTTCTGGAGGTGTGGTTACAGCATTGTGCTTGGTTGGCGTGGCCTGTGCCTGGTGGTGGGGCCCAATGTGATATCTTTTCATGGGGCCCAAAATCCCTGGCCTCACCGCTTCATAAGGAGTGTGACCGTGATTTCCCTTCTAGCAGAATCTACACAACACATCAGCCCCATTGAACACAGCCTTGTCATGCCAGCCTATACAACACATGAGTGTGTTGTGTGTGTTGCAACTTGCATATATATGTATTGCACTTGACGCACACACACATGGCGTAATTTCCACTTTTCGAAATCCCGTTTGTGTCCCCCCACTTTCCAAATATGTTTATTATTTTTAACGCAAGCCGTCATCGCCACGGAGGAGCACACAGCCTCTGAGAGAGAGCACACCTTTATCTATTTAATATAGATAAAGTAAGAAATCATTCTTATGTGTACTATGGGACAGTAAAAAAAAAAAAAACAGTTTAAAAGGAGAGTGATTAGTAAAATATGCATAAATGGAAAGAAAGAATGCTAACTAGGTAACATAACATAAGAATAAACAAGTTGAAATGATTTGTTATTGGTTGTGATCATATTCTAAAGATTTTTGGATTATTGAAAAGTATAAATCTCCCTTTCATCTGAGTGTTGAGAGCTGTATCCATAAATTCCTTTTCTGCTCAAAGTGCACCAGATTGACGCATTTAACTTCTACATTTAAAAAAAAAAAAAAATCTTCCCGGGGTTGTATGCCCCCGGAAGAGGTGAGGTCCACCCCCAAATAAAGCAGGTTCAAATAGTTAAATACATACATTTTCTTTTAGTAAATACTGAAAACGGGTCCCACAGACCCAAACAGCACACAAGGGTTAAAGGTAAGCATATAATGTTAAAATGTGCTAAATATATACACTGCAAAAAACAAAAAAATGTCACAGGAGTTTCTCTATTTCTGGTCACTGAGTTGATATAGTCATTAGTTATAGGTAGTTATTTGTAGTCAATTTAAAGACTGTGTTGCTGTTCTAAGGTCCCACTTCAGTGTTTACACGCTTATTTATACAATATGTGTGCTTATGCTAACATCATAAGACAAAAGTTGGTTCCGTGTTGTGTATAGGGAGAACGCGCTAGAGTGAGGAGGGCCCCCCAAGCCAAAGCTCGCTTACGGCCCGTCCACACAGCGGCGTGGTTGACGCTTGCCGGCGAGCGTGTCCGACACTCGACCAACAACCAATCACATGAATCTCCTGCCCCAGACACACAAGCACGCGGTTTGATTGGCTAGAGCTTGTACTGGCATATGATTCGATTGGCTGACGCCTCCATCGAGGCGTCAAAAGCTGAACATTGCTCAACTTTTGAAGCGAGCAACGCATCCCAAAATGCAGTTCGGCTAAAAGTGACGTCACCCGATTCAAAGTGAATGGGCAGAAGCATTGGAAGCTTCAACGCACGCCGCTGTGTCGACGGGCCCCCAAAAGGCTAGGGAGGAGGGGCTCTGTAAGGAAGGGGCAGATTTGTTTCGGCTGCGTACTTTCCAATACTAGCGCACTTGAGCTGGTTTCTCCATTCGTACCTACCCTACCTTTAAGTAAATATACATAATGTAAAAAACAAAGACGACGACACCACTGTTGTATGTTCATTGGAAAATTGTATCACGAATGTTAAGGCCGCTACACACCAACCTGAGACCAAAGAACGCGTACCGAAGGCGTCCCGACTTTTAGGTCCGCAACATGGCCTGCTTCGGCTACGCCGCCCGCCTACGAACACATCGCCCGCCTACGAACACATCGCCCGCCTACGAACACACCGCAAAGACTTCAGTCGACGAGTGGTAACTCGTCGCCTTTCCAGCAGGCAGCGGTAGTGTGTATTCGTCATTCAAAAGAGGCAACAGCCAATCAGAGTGATTTCTTTGGCCGACTCAACATGGGTAGGGTCGAGGGATTGGGCCAACATGTTGAATCGGCCGCAGGAGGTGTGAAAATGTGCTGGAAAGCAACGATGGTGCGGGACACACCAACCTGAGTAGAGCGCCGCGAATGCCCGACTGCCTCTGACTCCCAAAATCGGGTTGGTGTGTCAGGGCCTTTACTCGTAAATTGGAATACATTTTTCATTTTAAATATTTTGTGTATGCCCTTTATCTAATAGGGCTTTCTTTTTTGTCTATCTTCACTTTTGGTGTTATAAATTATAATATAAATGTTCCCTATGTGGGATGGATGAAGGAATTCTGATTCCGAATTTCTTGTACAACACAAAGTGTAGCTATCACAGTTCAATGATCGTTTCATGTGTTCATCCAACTGAAGAGTCAGGAGTTTAAAGGGAACCACGAAAGGAGTCAAAACCCAACCAGCAAAACAATTTTATTTACTCATTTTAATGGTTTAAAAAAATATTTCTTTGCGCAAAGACAACAACAGGTCCCCGTCCGCTGAGGAAACAAGGGACCAAAACAATGATGACCACCAATTGATGAAAGGTGTAGCAAGATAAGATGAGGTAAATGTTTTGAGGAAAGAAAACAAAAAAGGCACAATTTCCAATCAACCATGCCTCAGATTCACAATAATAATATTAATAATAATAATAACAACAACAATAATAATATATAAGTACAGCTAAAAAAAAATCTGAAAATCTTAAACAACAAAAAATACAGACCAATTCTATAATACAAGGCATGTCCTGCCGTCAGGCTCCCCGGTCCTGTACACTGAGCCTGACCTGCTGAAGCTGCAGCACCCTATCTGACCACCAGGCACGACACGCACAGTTTGGAGGGCCCGATGCAGTCGTCATGGCAGAAGGCACCGCAGCCCTGGCACATGATCATGGCTTTGAGGCGGCACGAGCACTTGAGCGCCACCTCCTCCGCAGTACTGTCAGTGTAGGCCTGGATGCTGAGGGTGGTCTGACGGGGGCGCAGCTGCAGAACTCCGTCCGCCATGCTGCGCGAGAATCCGCTGTCCATCACTGAAACATTGGCTGTGTAGCTGACTCCTCCACCGTGTTTGGGGAGCTTCCCATAGAGCTGAAAGGGAAGGGTGGAGGCAGTAGAGGAGGGGGAGGAGGAGGAGGAAGAGGAAGAGGGAGAGCCAGAGGAGTAGCTAGCCTTGCTGTGCTCTTTCTTTGCCATCCTTGCTAAAGTCATCTCCATGTTGAGGAGTCCCTCCATCGCCCCCCCCGCTCAGGTAGCCGTCCATAGAGCTCCCGGGCTCTTTTTTGGTAACACTCATGGGTTTGATGGGGGAGGATTTGGAGAGAGCCTGACAAGCAGGCCGTGCACCCACTTCATTCTTTATGGTGGAAGCAGGAGACTGAGACTGCGGGGGCCGCCAGTTAATCTTAATGGTAGGCAACACCTCTGTGGGACATGGGTCTGCATGGGGAGGAGAGGGGCCATTGGGCGTGGTTCTGTGGGCTTGCTGGGGCCTGTCTGGAGTGACCCCCTGTGAAGGCTGACGGCCATGAGAGTCTTTTATAACCACAGACTCCCCAGCAGTCTCAGGGTCTGACTTACTCCTGGAGGATGAGGAGGGGGGCAGAGAGGTGATGACCGCGACAGCCCCGGAGGCTTGCGGAGCCTGGTACTGCCCTGCTGGTGTCTCCATCAGACAGGAGACTGGACGATCTGTCGGAGACTTGTTGTGGATCTGAGAGGCTGCGTTCAGTTCAGGGCTAGAAGACTGGACTGAGCCCTCAGGCCTGTGGCTAAGCCCTGGGGTCCGTGACCCTGGTGGTGGGGGTTGGGGTCCTGGCAGTCGGCTGATCTCCAGCCTGTTGGTAGAGTGTGAGGGTAAAACCTTCTCCAGGGGCAGACTGCCCTGCAGGAGCTGGGTAACAAGAGGATTGTTGGCCTCCACACTGGAAACTGCTCTAGCTGAGCTGGCCATCCTCCTGGAGGCAGCTGCAGCTGAGGGCTTCACGACTTCCCGACACTCCTCTCCAGACTCAAGTTTGATCACAACGCCATCTTCTAACCCCTGCTGATGGGCTGTGGGGAGAGACTGGTAGTCCTGGGAGCGGGGGCTGCTGTGCTGAGGGTGAGGCAGGCCGTTGGGGAAGCACGGCTGGATGACAGTCTGACCGTGGCGGTTGGACACGTGGGCCTGGATGACCGGCTGATGGTTCTTTGGGGGAGGGCTGTAGATGACCAGCTGGCTGTTTCTCTGGATGCTCAGTGGGGGGCCCCAGTCCCCGTCAGGCTGCTGCTCATCCTCCTGAAGGTCATTCTCACAGTCTGAGGCCGTTTCCGTGGAGTCACTATGCGTCCCAGCCTCGTACTCTTTCTCTCCACCAGAGGAATGAGCTTCTGTTTGCCTCCTCCCTGCGGAGGGAGAGAACACATCCTGGTGCTCCACATGATGGGAACCATGCTGGATTACACCGCCCAGTCCAGACTCCTTCACCTGTACCAGATCTTTGGCCCGAGAAGAGCTGGCCAGCGTCTGTATAACATCCACACCCTGCGCTCCAAACCTAGGAAAGGAATCCGGGATGGAGGTTGGGGTCAGTGGAGGTTTTATGGAACCATGTTCAGCCATCTCTGCGATGGCTGCAGGAGACTCCATCGCCTTAGGCTTTGGAGAGGCGGAGTCAGGTGCCTTGTCTTCAGAACTTTTGGAGGAATTCTGGACATTAGTTGATGTTGCTTCTACTTCCTCTCCAGTTTCTGGCCCTCCAGCTGCATCCTCTGGAGGAGAGCTTGGGGTCTGTGGGGCCTCCGAACACAAAGAGGCTGAGGTAGTGGACAGGGAAGGGGAGGGCTGGGGCTCTACATTGTGAAGCTGTAGTTGTGTTCCTGACGTATTAGAGCCTGAAGACGATCCCTGCTCCTCCACCCCACCACCTCCCCTTCTTCCACTACCTCCTCCTCCTCCTCCTCCTCCCCCCCCTCCCCCTCCTCCTCCTCCTCCTCCGGGCTCGATAGGTCCTGGATGCTCTCTCGCTCGTCGTCCATTGCTGCAATCCGGTAGCCCAGCAGCAGGCCGCAGCCGGACCCCCGGCCCTGCCCCGTCGCTAGAGGCTGCAACAGCAGCAGCGGCCTCCCGCTGGGCCCGGGCTTGCTGGGCGCGGGCTTTGATGTCCGCAAGGGTCCGCGCACCGCCCGTCCCCGACCGCCGCGAGCCCTCGCCGGGGGGCACGATGCGGGGGCAGATCTGGTAGGTTGGGTGACCTTTGACCCAGGGGGGTTTGATTCTGGAGAGTTGAATCTGGGACAGAAACACAAGGACAGTTAGTCAAACGTTGGCAGGTACATGCTTATTGATGAACAGGCAGTTTACTTTGGGGCACACAGTCTTACCCGGATCGGCGGCACCTTGGGCTCTTCGGTTGTCTGCTGCGGCTTCTCCGTACGGACACTGTCAATTGTGGTACGAAAGGACTGACGGTCCTCAATCCGCGGCCTTTTTTCGGGGAAGCTGGAGAAGGCCTGAGCCTCATCGGGCCTTCTCTTCTGTTCCTTGAGCTGAGCGCTGGGTGCAGGGGTGGGGGCTGGGCTGGCTGATGGGCTGCTCTCACGGCTGCTGGTGGCCGTCCCCCCAGTGACGGAGGTGACAACGGAGGCAGTGTCATCCAGAGGATCGGCGGCGACTGCAGCACTGGAGGATGCTGAGGAGGAGGAGGAGGAGGAGGAGGAAGAGGAGGAGGAAGAGTCCAGGCCTGTGGCGAAGGCTCCCTGTGTTTCAGAAGGTGAAGAGGGAGAGGAGACAGGCGAAGAGGCTGAAGACGAAGAAGAGGAGGACGAGGAGGAGGAAGGTGAGGAGGTAGAAGCCAGTATAGGCGCATTCTCCTCTGGGAGCAGGCGGGACGCAGCCTCAGGCTCCTCGTTTGCACTGGTGGAGGCTGGGCTGGGAGTGGGGGTAGGGGTGGGGGTGGGGGTAGGGGTGGGAGTGGAGGCTGACAATATGACTGGCTCTGGAGTGGGGGGGGTCTTTGTCTCTATGGGGGGACTCTCAGCAGAGAGCTCCACACCGCACTCAGCCTGCAGCACCACCTCTCCTTGAATGACCGTGTTGTCGGACATGGGAGAGCCAATAGAATCTGCTGGGAGGTCCAGTTCAGGGCTGGGCTCAGCGGCTTCTGCAGACTGCAGGGCTGGGGGAGGGGCCTTGCAGAGGGTCCGACGGGCCCTCCGACGCATGTCAGCTCGTGTGCGTCTCCTCATCCTGCCATCTCTCCTTCGCCGACCCACGCTGCGTCTCTTGGGGGCCCCAGCTGCCACCACGGCCACGTCAGCGTCCAGCACGCCGGCTGCAGCTTCACTGGCTTCACTCATGGTGAGCTTCAGGGACTCCTCTTGTGTCAGGCCAGACCTACGGGAACACAAACGATGTTTGAGCGCATTGTGGTAAACAACGTCGTCTAAACTATATGGAGGATGGCAAGGAGATGGAAATAAATATAATACATGCAAATAAATGTCAAATATAAAAGGCTATACAGGCTTCTAGTCACGCTTAAATAATACTTACAATACCAATATATGAACCTTAAAGGAACCACTGTAAATATGACATAAGAAAGAATATGGCTGCTGTGTGAACATTGATTTTAGACTCAAATGAAATGGGATGGTTCTTACTTTTGCCCGTGGTACTCTTCAAAAAACTTTTCCTTCCAAGCCTCTACTTTCTTCTCTTTCTCCATTTCCTGTCGGAAACGCACTTGCATCTCGTGGGTGAACTCACCTAAATGTGTCAAACACATATAAAGGTTTAAAAAGTAGCTTCACAACTGACCCTTTTGAAGGATAGTTTAGTTCTAAGTCTAATAAGCGGCCCATCACTTGTACATCAGCAGCTGGTGTTAGCAATGTGTCAGGGCAGTGTCACCACCAGGTCCCTGACAGACTGACTCACCAACATGCAGAAGTGGTTGTTATGTGTGTCCTTCTGCACCCATGGCCTCCTTCTCATTCACACACAAGAATGCTTCGGCACAGTGTTGCCTTTTGGTGGGAATTGTTCTGCTGGCATGTTTGACTTTACCCTTTCTTTAGAACAACCTTTTGGTTATGTGGTACGAGTACAATGTGGCATATTGACTAATACACTTACCCTCCGCCAGCCTTTCTTTCCAGCTCTGGGAGGCGTGGGTGAAGAACTCATTGTTGAGAGCTGAGCTACTCAGTCGGGCCATACCATCTGGTCCAATCTTCAGGAGAGAACACAATGTAGACATATCAGTAAAGGAGTAATGCACCTGAGAAGTAGAGGGGCTTAAAGGCTAGTGCATACCGCTGCGTAGGCCTGTCACGGTCATTCATTTAGTTGGACGATACATTTTCCCGGAACTTATTGCGATAAACGATAATATTGTCGGCACCGTTGTGAGACCAGTGTAGACCACTGACATAATGATAATATATAATAATAATAATTAAAGTACATCCTTTCAAACAGAACATTCAACATTGCAAATGAAATGTGAAATAATATTCAAATATATAAATGATATATAATAAATAAAACAAATACATTCAATTATAAAAAATTAATTAAAATCACACACAACCAAAAACAATAAATTAAATAGACTATCCATCAATAAATCAATACATATATTAATAAATGAATATCATATATCCAATTCTGTATTTCAAAGATTTCGAGCAAGGAACACCAACATGTCGGGCAAATGCGTCTTTGGTTGTAAACTGTGGGGAAGGTGGGAGCTCTCCGTCTCCAGCTGCCGTGTGTGCTCCCAGCTGGGAACACAGAGCGGGGGGGTTGTGTTTCAGGTGCGGTTTAAGGTTGGTCTTATCGCTACCTCTTTAAAACAAATGTGACGCACCGCCCGGCTCATTCAAGTCCGTAGGTTCTCCTTGTTGATTTGGCGTGAGTCCAAAATACTGCCACACCGGAGATGGACTTTTTGCAACCAATTCCATTTAACTTCAAATTCCCCTCGAGTAAGTCACACGTTGTCTCTATATTATTCATTTGGCTGCTGCACTGTTGCACACGGAGTGTCCTGCCCCGGCTGTGTGTGAGCCCCGCCCCTCACAGCGTGCCTGGCCGGCAGCCGCAGCGTGACGGGCTAAAATGCTGCTCACATTCTTATGTAAACACGCATGTAAACGGCAATTTATCGACGTCAGAAAAGTTATCGAGTCCATTTTTATTTATCGTACGATAAGTCAATTAATTGCTTGTCGCGACAGGCCTACCGCTGTGGTCACCACTATTTGAACGGTTGCATTTATACTACAGCTGACAGTCTGCATCCGGCTGAAACAATCGTTCAACCATCAAACAACCATTGAGTGTGTTCCATAGCAACTACAGGTCCATACCATAGCAACTACAGGTCCATACCATAGCAACTACAGGTCCATACCATAGCAACTACAGGTCCATACCATAGCAGCTACAGGTCCATACCATAGCAACTACAGGTCCATACCATAGCAACTACAGGTCCATACCATAGCAACTACAGGTCCATACCATAGCAACTACAGGTCCATACCATAGCAACTACAGGTCCATACCATAGCAGCTACAGGTCCATACCATAGCAGCTACAGGTCCATACCATAGCAGCTACAGGTCCATACCATAGCAGCTACAGGTCCATACCATAGCAACTACAGGTCCATACCATAGCAGCTACAGGTCCATACCATAGCAGCTACAGGTCCATACCATAGCAGCTACAGGTCCATACCATAGCAACTGGACTGGACAGAATGGAGCGGGAGCATTTGCATCAAAGGAGCAAAGGTGATCAAAGTATCAATTTGTCTTAACATGCATCAAAATGACAAAACAGTGTACGCATGAGGTCAGCCTCACTATATTAAATAAGATTTAAAGAAAAGCATACCTGTCTTTCCACCTCAGGCAGTAGCTGCAGCAGCTGCTGCTGCGAGTGTACTGGGAAGGCTGCGAAGGTACGCACATTGATAAGGGCTCTGATGTTGGTGTTGACCAGGATTGAGCCTGGTGTTTCAAAATCTACGTCCACCCCTCCCCGACTCCTCTTCATGGGACCTGCCACAGCGGGAACAAAACCATACATTTACTTGCAGCTAAAGCCATCTGCAGGTAGCTACAGCTGAGCACCACAGACACTCACACATGTTCCTTGCTTATCAATTACGTTTATATAGTAGGTGAGAACACTCAATAACACCCCTTTCATCGCTTCTCATCTACTCGGTATTCTTTCTGCCTTTTGTGTTTATTAACTATGGTAACTATTGCTGCTTTCTCTAGAGATGCTTATTCAAACATCTTCACAGAGACAGACACTGCACTAAGTTGGGGCCTGAGCAAAGCACCCAACAGTCAAGTGGATAAACAGTTGTCCAGAAACCGGACAACTCCGTATATTTCAGTAGAGGTCTAACCCATCAGCATTTTGAACGTTTGCTTTCATTGTAGATGTGTTGCAGATCACTTTGTTCTTCTTACCTGAGGGAACATGCTCTCCATTCACCTTAAGAGGAGTGAGGACAACGCGGGGCATCATGACTGCTTTCTTCCTCTGCCTCCCTGACTGTAGCAACATAAACAGTGGTATGGAAAGGTTGTAACAGTAGACGGTTATGAAGTCAGTATGTGAAGCATACTCTACAGACCACTCAAAGTCACATGGCACACGTGTTCATGAATGAAGAAACAGTACACTAAATCACAGCAGAACTGCTCTTTATCCGTTGACTGTTGCCACTTTAGTAAAACAGAGCAGCCAGTGTGTACGCGCGTGGTGCTGACCTGTCTTGAGCGGCTGAGCCTGGTCTGGGTGTGTGGAGCATGCTGGGCCTGCTGTGTGTCGATGCGTGCTTGCTGTCCTGCCGCCCTGCTGAGGCGAGTCTGGGGTTGGGAGCTGACAGCCGGCACTTCTGTGGAGCAGGAGGCGCTGGACGAGCTCTCATCCACAGAGGCTGCAGGCAGAAGAAAACAAACACATTTCAATTCAACATATACTGCAGTTATAATAAATATGTTGTGTTATTTTAAGCAAGAGAGTTCATAGAAAAGGAGCTTCCATCTGAGCTAAAGCTGCTTTTCTGGTGTTGTTGCTAAGTGGCAAACAAAAAAATGTAACCAACACGAAGGTGTTAGAAATCACAGGCCATATTTTGGCTTCTACCAAGAAGATGCAGTGGAGGAAATAGGCGGGGCCTATGGGGATCTTCCATTTAAAGTGATGTTTAAAACTCAGTGAATGGGGTTCATTCACTGGAGCTTCCACAAACAACAACCAACATAATTATTACATTCAAATGATGTTCATTATTCAAGTTTACATTCACTTTGGAGAATAACACGGGAGAGATGAGCGGAAGCGCTCTCTTTTCCTCTCTCTCTCTCTCTTCTGACTGCCGGTCAGCATCTCATGCAGCTCACTGATCCAGTAACGAGTGACCCGACAGTGAACAATAAATATATTTATAACAAGTTTAGCTTGTTCCAGAGGTAGATGAAATAGCTAAGTGTGTTAGGTCTAACTCTTGTGTGAGTTGCTCTGCTCACCGGTTTTGGCGAGCTTGTTTTGCCGCGCACAGAGAAAAGTGTCATGTATTTTACGTCATGTGATCGGCTCTCCCGATCGGCCTTTATAGAGAGCACCGATCGATCGGCAGAGAGTGAATATCGGCCATCGATCGGGGCATCCCTAATTGTAATGGTAGGTTTATTTGACTAATGAGATACAGAATATCAAAAAGAAAATCGTCCGTCAGTCCGTGAGTCGGAGGGTCATGCCGAGTGAGATCGCTATCCGTTTAAGAGAGAGAGAGGCAGTGGCGGCTGGTGGAAAATATTTTAGGTGGGGCTGTGGAAATGGTCACCAAACAATACTAGGGGGGTCCGGGGGGTTGCTCAAAAAAATTGAGAAATTACCCCTTAAATTATGACTTCTGGTGATGTTCGATCGATATACTTATCGGATATGCACAAACAAGCTTATGCTAACAAGCTGAGATTCCACAGATTCTAGAAATATAAGTATCATCACTGAGCGATCAGAACTCGCGACAGGAGAAGCAAATACAGACATCACACTATGTAGCTTTAGGTAGCAAAACACGGAGATATGCTCACCTTTTGCCGTTATCTGACCAAAAGTTGTGTTAAATGGCATTAAAACGAGAACAACGTGGCTGAAGGTTAATCCAATGTGTGTGTCACTTTGAAAAAATTATTGAAGATCCATAATTCAATTTTTATGTCAAAAACTGAGTTTTCATATTAGCTGCTAATGATAGCTTCCAGAGTGTATGACAGCTCCCTGTTTTGTCTCCTTGGATACGAGTCAAAACAACTCACAGACTGCCTTGGGCCGGGCGCTGAAATTGACGACGCTGATTGGCTGAAATTATGTTTCGGCGGCATAGTACTTTTCAGGTAGCAACAGTCAGCACTTGGTTGGCTGCTGCTGAACTTAGGGCTCTTTTCTCAGAGCCCAGGCGAGAGAGGGCAAAGATTTCTGCGGCCAGGCAGGAAACACATGACTTATCAGTAACTTTAGACATCCTAACACAATTTTAAACGAGATTTTATTGTAACTTATAAATGTTTCTGATACCAACTATATAATATGTACCTTGTTTATTAAAAATAAAAAATATTTTTATTTATTTTATTTTTAATGACAATCTTAAATGAGGGAAGAGGGGGGGCCGGCCGCCACTGGAGAGAGGGGTGTGGCGCGTGCATGTGTGTGTGTGCATGGTCGAGTGAGCGAGTGTATGTTTTTGAAGTGAAACGAAGCAGCAGAAAAATCAACAGTCTCACACCCTGATAGTCCAATAGCAACGCTTGGTCAGGGTCCTTTGGCGTGCAGTTGTGACATATTATATACAGTTTTTAATGAACGATTAGAGAATAACGAGTAATGAATATGCTTTATAGGGATCTGCAGATACATTTTTTGTCTTTTCAAGCACCCACTGTCAAATATCTCGCCTGATTGTTGGCACTTGACAATCACCTTCACTGAATTTTACTCAGGTGCAACTAAAGTCTGATTTAAGAATTGTTTATATTTCACATCATTAATCCAAGGTTGCGGTCGAATAGTCCGTTTTGCTTAGGAACCTTCCTAACGGAGTGAAATGACCCGGAAGTACCTCAGTGGCAGCCATGATAAGAGCCGTTCCAATTCTCTCGAGCAGCGGTTTTCAAAGTGTGAGGCGCGCCTCCCTGGGAGGCACCAGAGAGCTTCAGGGGAGGCGCAGCGTGAGAAACAAATAACGAGAAAAAGACGAGTAAAGTGTCACTTGCATACTTTTGGCTGTCTGTGGAGACCGAGTTCCCCCACCTCGCCAAAAAGGTTGTAAAAGTGCTCATTCCCTCCACCTACCTGTGTGAATGCGGGTTTTCCAAATGTATTCCTGTCTACATTGCATCCCCGCATCATCATTGTTCCCACTAAAGTAGGGGTGAGTGTAATAAGGAGGCAAAGTTGTCGTTCAGTGTGTTGTCGGGAGCATATAAAGATTTATCCACGATATTAAAAATGTTTTTAAAAAATATGTAAAGCATAAAGATAAAAAGGTTAAAAAAAGTTATTGTTTAATGTTTTAAGGAGGTGACGCTACTCAGCCAATCAAATCGGTGCAGCCAGTGAGTCAGCACGACAGATTCAAACACACACACACAGAGACAAGAAGAGAGAAACAGCAGTGAGCCATTTCAAATGGCGTGCTCAAAAAAGAGAAAGCTAGACAGCGAAAACAGCATTTAATGACATTTTCTCTCACTGGACCTCTTTGAAATGCAATTGAATACCCCTGCATTATAGCAACAATAATAATTGGGAGAGGGGGCGCGGCTGTTCTTATGTTCTCTGAGGGGAGGCTCACCTTCCCACACTTTGAAAACCCCTGCTCTAGATGAAAGGAAAGGAGGTTTGAAACTTCCTTTATAACCTCCTTTAGCTTAGGAACCACTGGACCTCCTTTTACGAAAGGAGAGGAGAAAATGCTGCCCCACAATGCCTTGCAGCCGCAGCATTTGCCGTTAATTAATTATTATTGTATTGCTGATCTACACAACTAACCTATTTTGAATTCAAGATGGCACATTTCGCCAAAAGGTGAAAAGTTTGCATCCATGATCAGGAGGGCAGAAAGTCTACATACTTCTGTTGCAGACTGGAAAGCTGCATGCAATACAAGTGTATTATTAAAGAACACAAAAATGTACTTGCAAGATTGTTTTTGTTTGAACATGTCTCCTCATGGTTGATGGCACTTATTGTAAGTCACTTGGATGAAAGCGTCAGCTAAATGTGATTATGACAATTATGGAATACCACAAAATATGAGGCTCAAAGTGAGCATGGGAGGCTATGTCTTTTAACACGCCTTCAATTTATAATGCTCCTAACACTAGGACGGGTCAAATGCATAATGTAAATGTCCCCTCTGTGGGACGATTAAGAGTATATAAAATAAAAAATGTAAATAAAATAAGTGTTTTAAGTCATGGATTGGCGACCCCACAGTAATGGAGAGGCCTCTGATGTCTGTAATGCGAGGTGTGTTGTCGTAGTGTTACCGTCATTGTCTCCACTTGCAGCAGCGGTGGTCTCGGTGGAGTCGCAGCTCTCCTGCCCAGTGGCCTCATTGGGGCCGACGGTGGCCGCTGTACCCGCTGCAGAGGTGCTGGAAGCTGGGGCCGTGCTGCTGGCTGGATCAGTGGGCTCCGACTCTGATGTTGTCTTTGTCCACTGGAGGGCGTTCTTCTACAGAGTGTGAAGAACAACTGCATTTTCTCAGAAGACTGTATCCTTCAAGTCGTTTGTGAGGTCATGCATCATCATGTGTGACACTCACTCCAAAACAGGAAGAGATACCCAACGGGTCCAACTGTGTTTATCTGTATCGTCTTTAATAGTATCATCAGGGTGGGGAGGGTTACTTTAACAATGTATAAATGACTAGTAACCTGTAAATAAAAAGGAAACGAGTCTGAGTATCACAATATGAATGTAATGTAACCGGATTAATTTCCGTTACTTTTGGATGACCTCAACATCAATTTTAATATATGAATTAAAATAAAACTGTATTTTCGTTTGAATGAATCAGGTGTCCGCCTACTGCATTTAAAAAAATCTATTTAAATAAAGAACGAAAGAGCGAAAATAAAAAGCAAATCCAGGCAGTACGTCTACCTTTAATATGTCCATCTTTATGAATACATTGTAATCCTACGGTATTATTTATTACATTTATTTTCAGATGTCATTTTGAAGATACCAATTATGAATAGTAATGTGTATTTCCATGAAGAAACGCAGGCAGCCGTAGAGAAGCATTCAGCGTGAAGAGGATGGTGTATGTGTACCTTTAGGGTGAACAGGCTCATCCGCCCCGGCAGCTTGAAGAAGATGCTGTTCTTCACTCGGTCTCCCCTCACCTGGGAGTGCAGCATCGTGACCAGACAGGCCAGAGGTGCTGTACCACTACACACACACACACACACATTCAGATAAGAACACCTGCAATGCTACCAAGTGCTTGTCAGAAAGTCAGAAAGCTTTCCATAATAGCCATGTCCTTCATGAAGAAAGTTACAGAAAGCGGAGTTTGGACGACATGATGCACGGATACGACAAAACAAATAAGGGATGCCCCCATTGCACATTTCTCAGCCGACACCAACGCTCAGATTAACAATTTGACCGATGCCAACACCATTGATGATGTTTTTCTGTCCATATTGTTGTAATTTATTCTTCTTTTGAGCCACGGAAATATACATTTTGATTATTAAAAAACGTTGAATAAGCACATTTTCTATTTAACAAATGTATGAAACTACGTTTAACAGAAGATTCCTTCAAAAGACAGGTTTTTGTACACAAATACATTTGATACAAGCCTCTTTAGTCTGCTACCCAGTCACCAAGTCAGTGAGAAGGTTTTAGGAACAGTCAGTGGTCGTGTTGGATTTCCTTGTTGTTTGTCATAGTCATTTATTACCTATTTTTTTTCCTTTAAAAAGGTAAGACATATTTGATAACATTAAATCGTCATTTATGAATTTGAATAAATATACAGAGCACACTTATAGATTGTGCATATAAGGGCACGGAGAATAAACATGAACAGAGACTGAGGTTAGCGTGACTAAACAGACGACTTCTCTGGCCGTTTCAATTTCCCCCTGACAGCTGAACCTACAGCGCTCTGCTGCGACACTTCAGGAACTCTTATGAGGATGGGAAATGATCACTTGGTACATCTATGGGATGGGATAACATTTGCCGCTCCTAAAACGTGCTTCTCGATGAGGAAATGATGCAGCATACACTCCTCCTGCAGCAGCAGCAGCAGCAGCAGCAGCTTCTTCTCACAAAGACCACATGCGCTGTTAATTACTTAGTTAAGAGGAAAGTTACGGTAAATAACCCTCAGGCGGTGTTCTTAACCATCCAAATGACCAACAATGCCAATTTCTGACCGATGCAAACGCACTGTGCCAAGCATAGACCCCAGAGAACATGAAAGGGTATGAAAAACAGACAACGAGTGCAAGTAATAAAGGTCCTCCAACATACCTCCTGTCAGCAGCAGGCCAAGTGATCCATAGATTGATTGATTGATAGATTCATGTCAAAGAAATAAAAACATCTGTTATAACCACACTGATTGAAATTACATGTTTAATTGTTGTTCAATTGAATTATCCACATTGGAATGAATGCTGGGCATTTTTACACTACCATTGAAAAAGGTATAGCTCCACCACACAAGAGTCCTTACATAGGTTACTGCATTCAGGTTCAATAGAACAGCTTTTATTATAAACAGTTGTTACTTTTATAACAGTAGTAGCTGACACCTATACAGAAGTGTGTGTGTGTGTGTGTGTGTGTGTGTGTGTGTGTGTGTGTGTGTGTGTGTGTGTGTGTGTGTGTGTGTGTGTGTGTGTGTGTGTGTGTGTGTGTGTGTGTGTTTCTGTCTGACCGCATTTCCTTCAGCCCCTTGGTCTGGATGACGTGGAGGATTTGTTTGGGAGTCATGGGTGCATCAGAGAAGTTCTCCAAAACCTGCAAAACATCCACGCAATTTTTACCACACAGAAAACAATTCCATCTGCACCGTAGGAGATCATATATACACTCAAACACAAGTTACTCTGCAGAGGGAGGTTCCACATTTTGAATATTAAATAAAATATTTGAAATGTGTCTATTCAATGCGAGTGACAGGAAAGCCTTTCATTGCCATCCGTTTGAATACCAATCCAACATTTCTAAAAACCGGATAGGGGTAAAGCATTATATCATCTACAACGATTTATCTGCAATAAGTTCATATTAGCTGATATCAACCCTCGTGATGTTTCACTTGGCATGTTAGGAATGTCAGGAAATGTCATGTTTAAAGTTTTTATTTTGGGGGGGGGGGGGGGGTGGTAGCACCGCAGAGGCGCCGCCTCTTAGCTCCGGAATCCGGTTCACTTCCAGCTCCAAAAATCTTTCGGTCTAGAGGCAAGAGCTTCGGAGCTAAGAGGCGGCGTCGCTTACGTCTCTCTTACGTCGAGGCGGGGGCGGGATCAACCTCCTGAACAACAACAAAATGCCTGCGTTTTATCCAGTTTGTACACAATGATGGAAAACCTCAAACTGAATAAGTTTTATTTAGTTGTGGTTGTCGATGTGAGGGATTTCCACGCGGTTTGGATTTTATGAAGCAGGCACGTAAACGGTGACGTCATTACGCACCAGCGGCAGCTCTGGGCGGTGTGAACAGAGCGGGAGCAGAAAAGGGAAACCGGAGCTGAACCAGAAAAGCTCCCGCTCGGAGCTAGAAAGGGAAAAACGCTGGTGTGAAAGCCGCATAGGGGGGTCCAGGGGCATGCTCCCCGGGCAAGCTTTTTTTTTTATGTTGGAGTTAAATGCATCAATCTGGTGCACTTTGAGGGGGAAATAAAGAGACTAGATCTATGGAAACACCTATATGAAACAGAACTGTATACATTTCAATAATCATAAAATCATGTCCATAACCAATAACATACCATTTCCAATATGAAAAGACACTGACTCCCTCAAATGGAAATATGCGTTTACATAAATGGTGACCAAACCGTTTCAGACCCACTGAGAACTTAGACTAAGTTAACTATCTAATAGGGATGCTCCGATCGCCAATTTCGGGGCCGATCGCCGGAATCAGTATCGGCCGATACCGATCGCCGATCCGATCGAGTGGGCGGGGCCTAAATGGAAGATTTAAACATCACTTTAAATCTTCCATTTAAAGTGATGTTTAAACTCAGTTAATGGGGCTCATTCACTGGAGCTTCCACAAACAACAATCAACTTAATTATTACATTCAAATGATGTACATTATTCAAGTTAACATTCACTTTGGATAATAACACGGGAGAGATGAGCGGAAGCGCTCTCTTTTCCTCTCTCCCCCCTCTCTCCCCACTCTCTCTCTCTCTCCTGACAGCCTGTCAGTATCTCATGCAGCTCACTGATCCAGTAATGAGTGACCCGACAGTGAAGAATAAATATATGTATAACTAGTTTAGCTTGTTCCAGAGGTAGATAAAATAGCTAAGTGTGTTAGGTCTAACTCTTGTGTGTTTCGCTCCGCTTACCGGTCCGGCGGGCGGAGCTGCAGGATTTCTGCTTCACACACACGTTGCATTCCGCTATTTTACTGTCTTTTTCAGACACCTTAAAATAATGCCAGACCGGTGAAGCCATTTTGGCGAGCTTGTTTTGCCGCACACAGAGAAAAGTGTCATGTATTTTACGTCATGCGATCGGCTCTCGCGATCGGCATGTTTAGAGAGCACCGATCGATCGGTAAAGAGTGAGTATCGGCCGATATCGATCGGTGACCGATCGATCGGAGCATCCCTACTATCTAAACACTCAAGAGTCCTTCACCTCATCTGAGCTGAGGTTGTCCCGAGCTTGAATGACACACAGAGACCAATCAAGGGCTTTGATTTATGATCTGTATGACAGTGGCCATGTCGGCAGACCAAATCATGTAGACAGCCAGTCACCCTGTGAGGCAGACCACATCATGTAGACAGCCAGTCACCCTGTGAGGCAGGCCACATCATGTAGACAGCCAGTCATCCTGTGTGAGGCAGGCCACATCATGTAGACAGCCAGTCACCCTGTGAGGCAGACCACATCATGTAGACAGCCAGTCACCCTGTGTGAGGCAGACCACATCATGTAGACAGCCAGTCACCCTGTGAGGCAGACCACATCATGTAGACAGCCAGTCACCCTGTGAGGCAGACCACATCATGTAGACAGCCAGTCACCCTGTGTGAGGCAGACCACATCATGTAGACAGCCAGTCACCCTGTGAGGCAGACCACATCATGGAGACAGCCAGTCACCCTGTGTGAGGCAGACCACATCATGTAGACAGCCAGTCCCCCTGTGTGAGGCAGACCACATCATGTAGACAGCCAGTCACCCTGTGTGAGGCAGACCACATCATGTAGACAGCCAGTCCCCCTGTGTGAGGCAGACCACATCATGTAGACAGCCAGTCACCCTGTGTGAGGCAGACCACATCATGTAGACAGCCAGTCCCCCTGTGAGGCAGACCACATCATGTAGACAGCCAGTCCCCCTGTGAGGCAGACCACATCATGTAGACAGCCAGTCCCCCTGTGAGGCAGACCACATCATGTAGACAGCCAGTCCCCCTGTGAGGCAGACCACATCATGTAGACAGCCAGTCCCCCTGTGAGGCAGACCACATCATGTAGACAGCCAGTCACCCTGTGAGGCAGACCACATCATGTAGACAGCCAGTCACCCTGTGAGGCAGACCACATCATGTAGACAGCCAGTCACCCTGTGAGGCAGACCACATCATGTAGACAGCCAGTCACCCTGTGAGGCAGACCACATCATGTAGACAGCCAGTCCCCCTGTGTGAGGCAGACCACATCATGTAGACAGCCAGTCACCCTGTGAGGCAGACCACATCATGTAGACAGCCAGTCCCCCTGTGAGGCAGGCCACATCATGTAGACAGCCAGTCCCCCTGTGTGAGGCAGACCACATCATGTAGACAGCCAGTCCCCCTGTGTGAGGCAGGCCACATCATGTAGACAGCCAGTCCCCCTGTGTGAGGCAGGCCACCGGGAAACCCCCCGCTCCTCCCAATAGCCAGTCCGGGACTGGGTACAGGAGGCGTAGAGCGAGGGATCATTTTCCACAAGTTAATCGATCGCAGATGGCATCGTGGACGCGGATGAAAACAAAATAAAAATGGGTCGTGAAATATACCTGGGCGACACGCCCAAGTAAAGTCTATGTGCGGGAAACCCAGCAAACTTTGTTTAGCCATCCACCAAAGGCTCATAGTCAATGAGTCGTTGTCAGGGTTACCGCTAGCCCAGTTTTGAAATCCTGTTACATGTGTGCTGGGTTAACGATATGTTCACCTTACTCCATATATTTGTAGATTCTGACTAAGGAAAACAAAGGAGTATCAAAATGTTCTGCGCTAACAAAGAGTGCAGGTCAATTGGATTTATATTCTTAACAACGTTGAACCTTCTGTCCTAAATGAACAACTGTGAATAATTTCTTTAATTTATTACACTTCATTGATAGAGTCGTTTTTTAGTTGTTGGACTTCTATCCTACCTTAAAACATATCCTTCTTTTGGTTCTGATGTGACAATAGTGCTTGATGTGGAAGTCTGCACAATGCATCGCATTTGATAGCACTTGTGCAGTAATTGTACTTGTCCAGGGTTAAGAAAGGATCAGGAATGTGTACTTCTATACATCTTACTACAGAGTAGAAAGCAAAGGCTTCTTGGGCAAACAGACACAAGTAACTGGTGAACCAATTGCCCTCAAACTGAGGTTCAACACTCTGGAGAGAGACATCTGAGCACTAATATACAGAATCATATATTTACTTAACTGACATTTGGCCATCTGCTCCGAATGCATTTTAATTAGATGTATATCAAATGAAGTGTACCTACTGGGGAAATAATGCCCTCAGCTTGGTAGTTCAACGTTTGTATTTCAATGCGACTATACCTCATTCCTAAATATCCAATTCCGACACGTTGAACTTCCAATTGAGCCGGATTGATTGAACCAACAACATGAGGACTGTATGATTTCCTTTACCATTGAGTCTTTACAATACAACTGGGTAGGGGTTAACGTTAGCTACTAGCTTTGCTAACTGTAGCTTGCATTATAATAAGCATAACGACCTAATAACGACTATTATATTAAGTTAGCCTTTCCGTGATCTTGAGAGGTTTGACAGGGTCACGTTGAAACAATGAAATGAACAAACTGGTCGCGTATCATGAGTTTCTCGGGCTGCTAAAATGGAAATTAGCGTAGGGCTAGCTAGCTAGCCTGCTGCCTAGCAAACAAAGAGCTCAAACAGCAGAGAGGATGTTAGCGTGTTAGCCAGCATTAGCATGTAGCGTTGCGTAGCTCTTTATGTCAGCAGTCAGAAAGAAATGCAACACAATTCAAATGTGGCACCCAGTTACATTTATTTTAAACATATCCAACCTATAGACTGGTCTAGTGCTGATAAAAGCTAACCTAGCTAATATTAGAGTGCAGACAGTGGTCGTGAGTAGAATGAACACAACAACACATCTGGAACATCACTCAGCATTATACCATAAATAATGTACACATGTCTCTATAAATGCTCAAAACAGTGTTTACCATGCGGGCTGCCTCAGCCCAGGTCCGCTCCTTCTTTCTCTTTTGTTTGTCCTTCATTTCCCCTGCGATGGTGTTTGCGGCTAGCCTGCTGTGTCTCTATAAAGCAACCTCAATACGATGGCGGTTTAGCTGCTTAGCAAAATGGCTAACTCCGTTCTAGGTGAACTGTGTAGACCCAAAACAAGACACTCCTTTTAGCTCCGGACGGTGATGTGCTGTGCTGTCTGCTAGTTTCTGATATATCTCGCTACTGTGCCTTGTCTAAACTAGCTGAACACACATCGTCTCTCGGTAGCACAGAAGCAGTGTGAGTGCAGGCTGGCGCTGCTGCAGGACAAGCCTCTTTGGAATGCAACAACCAGGTCAAAGGTCAAACCCTCCGCAGGAATGCAAGAAAAAACCTCCTGCTCTCTTCATGCACATTTTACATTTAAACAGATGCTGCATGCAAATAATCATACATTATATTATTTTAGTCTTCCAATGCAAGGTATTTTTTTTTTTTGTAGCCATATTAAATATAACAATAGAGTCCATTCTTTAGAACACCAACATGTTGTGCCATTCATATTCATATTAAAACGGATTCAGAGCAAACAACGACTGGCCACCACGTTATCTATTTTAACTCTGCACATATGCAACTGTTTATACAGGCAACACTGTAAGTGGAGCAAATAAACACACCTGGGAGGAACCTCACAATAATAGCTGGTATTAATCTTTAATTTATGTTACAAACACTTAAGTCAAGTGGAACAAAGATAAACATTTGCAGCAAGGGTGTTGCATGAGATTATTTCAGCAAGGCAGTACACAGTATTCCGAATCTATTTCATCAATCAATTGATCAATCAAAGTTTATTTATATAGCCCAATCTAATTTGTTTTATATTTGTCTCAGTGGACTTCATAGTTTGTACAGAATATGAATATGACACCCTCTGTCCTTGGAACATCACATCGGACAAGGAAAAACATAAGGGGAAAATTGAATAAACCTCAGGGAGAGCAACAGAGGAGGCTCCCTCTCCCAGGACGGACGGGCGGGCAATATATGTTGTGTAAATTAAAAAGATAATACATTTACAACATAGGTAGTCCAAATGCTTGCAAATGCATGTGTCTATAAATAAGAAGACGATGAATCCAGGTGGATGTCAACAACCAAGTGGGTGCCAACACGTACTGCTCTGCTGCATGGGGTTTGAATGGGCCTTTTACAAAGGTGAAAGAAACACAATTATCGAATTATGCATAGCTCATGTTTCAGATCCTATGAGGAACATTGCCACCAGTGATATTCTTTGTTGTGACCAATACATCCCCAATACTCATCTATTCCAACATGATTCATAACAATCTGTCAGATCACAAGGGGTAGGTTGGATTACAGGTCAACATTTTAACTTTATAGTCGTAAGGTTATCTAGTGTTGCTTCCACCACCTCAGAAATATCACCACTTTTCTTTCAGTGTCACACTTTGAGATACTGAATATATCACACAAGTCAGACTCCTAACAACAACAACTAAGAAAAGAGAACAAATACACCATCGGTGTTTTATTTGTCAATATCCTCATGTTATTCTTGTGATTAAATTAACACCATTCATTGTTCACCAGTTTTGTTGTTGTTGCAAGCAAATCAAATAAATCAAATACATATTATAACATGTTTATATACACCAAGGTCTCTGTCTTTGTTTTTTACATCAGTTTTGTTTACACAAATCCTTCTAATGTTTGGAAATAGTTATAATTTCATTGTGTGCGTGCGTGTT
Source organism: Pseudochaenichthys georgianus (assembly GCF_902827115.2). Lineage (NCBI taxonomy): Eukaryota > Metazoa > Chordata > Actinopteri > Perciformes > Channichthyidae > Pseudochaenichthys > Pseudochaenichthys georgianus. The sequence goes on from NC_047509.1 coordinate 42,107,333, forward strand.
TTTTTGTGTGAATGGAAGTGGTTCCTGCTAGAGTTCCCCTCAGCCCGGGGTCTGACGTCACTCTCCCAGAATGCATGGCTTCCAGCGCGGCACCCAGAAGTCCAGGCCCGGACTCGAGAAACATCTCTAAAACTTGCTCCAAAATGTCGACATTGAGACGGAATGGAGGCTGGAAGGATAGCCGGACTGAGACTCATTCGGTGAGTAGTGTTGTGTCCGTGTGTGTGGCCCTGAGCCAGAGTGGAACCCTGCTCGGTAACATGTAGAGGAGTTAGCTCCCGTAACACAAACTCCGATACAACTTAGTTAGCGCTCATCTTTTGTTTTTTAACCAGCATGCTGCTTCGGCTAACTTCACCCAGACTCACACTAACAGTAGTCAGTGTGTTCCCTCTGCATACAACTAGCGTAACTAACACTGGGACCGCCAAGCATTAATACGAGTTTCTCCTTCGCATCCGAATTATTTTGAACAGCAAGGCTAGCAGTCACATTTAGCCCCCGTCTGGTAATGACCCAGTTCCAACACTGAAGCGCTTCACTTCAGACTCCATCATCCAGCCAGTCTGCCGTCGGCCCGAGGGGAAGTTTGTTTTCCCTTTTCATTTTGCTCGAACAGAACCAACATGTTTGCAGTTATATTCACACAATAGAGAGGGCTTAAGCAGAAAAAGCTTTATGGCAGTTCCATGCTGCGGACCCACAAGATGGCACTACCAGCTCCCTTCGCCGAACTTAAAGTCTTGTATTCCACCTTTTATCCAGACCCCCCGCGAGTGTAACTACGATAATTGTATGATGGCAGGAAGAACATCCACTGCTGGAAAATGTGTTAGAAGTTTCTACTTCAAAGTGGCGAGTCCTTTAAAGAAACAATCCTATATGCAGATGTTACTTAATATATTATCATTCCATAAATCAGAAAATACTGTCTACTGCCATTCAAAAAATAAAATCACCATGACTTAAGGAATAAAGGTGACTTAACCAAAAATAATGGAGTTAGTTACAACATCTAGCATCCACTCAAAGTAGGGTAGCATGGTCCTGTTGCATCTCCTCCAGGAGCAAGATATAAGTTCATATCTGGAAGAATAAATTACAGAGATGTATTATATCCAATCGTAAAGCAAAAATGGGTCCTAATATCCTACATTTCGTTGATACCGTTAATACCTATACAAGTTAACTTTTTTAAATGCCTCAAAAAGTTGACTTGAATTCACATTTTCAACGCAATTAGAAGTCAGTCTTTTCTTTTGACGATTTTTGCTGAACAGATAGCATTGTAATATTATCGATATGTAGCTTAGAAGATTTTTTTTGTCAAGACTTCTAATAATTATCTGGTTGAACTAAAACATACTTTTATAGAAAGAAATCCATGTTGAATTACTACTGATTTAAGAGAGATATCATACTTTTAATGTTTTTCCCAAACTTGGTAATATGCTGTCCTTACCGTTTACGATTTCTTTCAAACTATTTAATTCTGTAACTCATGCTTTACCAAATGGATTCATTCAACTAATGGAATTCTTCTTGAGTATTGGTGATAACACATTAGGGGTGTAACGGTTCACAGAAGTCACGGTTCGGTTCATACCTCGGTTTGAGGGTCACGGTTCGGTACGGGTTCGGTACAACAAGGACAAGCAAAAATAAGTCCCAAATGCATATTTTTTTTTGCTGTTATTTATTTTTAACAGTAGTGCAAGTTTTGGTATGAAAATAAGGAACTCTAACATTTGGAATCATTAACTGTATTACACAGTTAAAAACAAACCACAAACAGTAACACACAGGTGGCCATATTATTTATAATGGCTGATGTCAAACAAAAAGGTTAAATAAGCTGTACAACTAAAAAGAATGTCTTGAAAATATTAAAATAAATAATAAGAAAGTGTTTCAATCACAATCAATAAAAGGCAATACAGAACTGTATAACATCTCCTGATGTCAAAATACATACAATGATAAATATATAACAAAATAAAATCTTTACCTTTAGGAGCAATGTCTAACATGTGTAATTAACTTGTGAGTGTGTGAGGCCATTATGCCTAAATAAAGGTACTCAAGCTTTACTCTATTTTCAAGTTGTTCTTCAGAAAGATGAGTTAGTCTACGTTGTCAGCAGTGAGGGCAGATCTGTTGGCGGTAACTATGTCACCTGCCGTCGAGAAAACCCTCTCGCTGGGGACTGAGACTGACTCGGATGTGATTGAGCATGTTTGACGTGTTACCACTAGCATACCGCACTGCTGTTGAACAACGCCGACACACCGTCCTCGTCCGATCCACAACTAGTCCACTAGTAATATAGTCCACAGGGAACCCGAAATGTTCCCACACACCTGATTTAAAAGGAGCAGGTGGGTCTTCTAGCTCCTGTGTGTTGTGTGAACTCGCCATAGCTGCTAACTTTTCTTCTTCATGTATTGTGTTCGTTTTGTTGTGTTTTGTTCTTGTTCTTCATTTGTTATTTACGGGTGGCTGGCTTTTAGGCGCAATACCGCCCCCTGGATTATATATAGTGTAATACTGCCCTGAGTGACAGACTTTTTTCCCACTCGTAAAAAAAAGGCGTATTCGCCGTGTGACTGCATGTGCCGAACCGTGACGGTACGGGACGAATACGCATACCGTTACACCCCTATAACACATACATTATGGTGATAAACACAGGAATCTAATTAACCTGTTCAGCCCCAAGCCTGTTTTCCAGGTCTCAGGCTCGAAAATAACATGCCCAGAACAAATGACTATATATTCACTTCTAAAAGGGTTAAATTAATAATCTTTTTTCTCAAAGCAATGATAAACCTGTGAGTTGGATGTAGAAAAGTCAGAATCAATATAGAATATTTTTATTTTAAAGTAAATTCAGATTGAACATAGTAAAAAAAATGTAAATTATAGTGTCAGTTCAAATAAAAAACATTACTTATAGTGAAAACCACCCTTGAATGATGGGATAGTAGACTAAAATCTTTAGGAATCCAAACTATAACATATAATAAGTACCCTGTATCAAGATTGATGGAAAACAAGTGACATTTGACCCTTTTTAGAGAGGTTTAGCAAAAAAACAAACACTTCTGGGGTCATTTGGGTGGATTTGCCATATCTCTGGCCCCCCTCGGTCGATTTTGATGATTGACACCTCTTTTGAACGGTTACGGCCCCTACACACGACGGCGTGCATTGATGCTTGCCTGCGGGCATGTCTGAAGCTAGACCAACAACCAATCACCTGAATCTCCCGCCCTGGACACACAAGCAGTGGTTTGATTGGCTAGAGCTTGTACTGGCATATGATTCGATTGGTTGACGCTTCCGTCAAAGCGTCAAAAGCAGAACATTGCTCCACTTTTGAAGCGAGCAACGCGAGCAAAGCTATGCTTTGCTCCCACGATGCAGTTCGGCGAAGCGTGACGTCACCCCATTCAAAGTCAATGGGCAGAAGCATTGAAGCGTCAACGCACGCCGCCGTGTGTAGGGGCTGTTAGAGCCAATATCGAAGGGGATGTTCCTAAATCCACCTACACGTTACCATTGAGGAGTGAGAGGGATGCGCACGCAGCTTGCCCAAACCAAAAGCTATGTTACGCTCTGAAAACTGAAAACTAGGTTCTAGCCATAAATATGATGATGGATTATCAGTAATCATTTCAAAGGGACACGGAGACATTGGATTAACCTTCAGCAGCGTTTTTATCGTTTTAATGCCATTGAACACAACTTTTGATTAGAAAACAGCAAAGGTAAGACAAATTTGCCGTTTTGGCTCCGTAAAGCTGCGTGGTGTGTTGTCTGGCTTTGCCTTCCCTGCCCTGAGTTTTGGTCGCACAGTGATGGGGCTCAACAGTAGTGCTGGGGGGAAACGATTATTTCGAAAACGATTAATCGGGCGATTATTTGATCGATTAGTCGACTAATCTAACGATTATTTGTCTGTTGTTCAATTCATAAAAAACGTAATGTAAAAAAAACGTAATGTAAAATTATTTTTTTTCACAATACTGTGTCTCAGAGGATCTTAATATTTAACAAACTATTAATGTGTTATACCAGATTAACGGTAATAATCTCAGCTAACTGCCGATACAAACCATGTTTACCAAAACAAAACACAAGTCTCATAAGAAGCATCTAAATGACCCATGAGCGAAAAATGCTAACGGACATTGGCACAGAACTCAAGATAAAAGTACCCTTATTACTCATCGTAGCTGCACATACAAGATATCCGATTAAAACTGAGACCCCACAGATTATGTAGGTATATAGTATCATCACTGAGTGATCCGGACTCGTGACAGGGGAAGCAAATACAGTCATCACAACACGTACCTTTACAGAGCTTCTAGGGAGATCGTCTCACCACCGTAGCTGTCAATTTGATCAAAAGACGTGTTCAATGGCATTAAAATGAGAAAAAACGCGGCTGAATCGGTTAATCCATAGGTTTTTAACGTCTATGTATAAAAAAATGATTGAATTTATAATCCATAATTCCATTTTTATGTAAAAATCGGAGAGCAAATGCTAGCTGCTAATGGTAGCCACCACAGCTAGCTGCCGCTTTAAATGTTCCAACATAGCCGTTGTGCTTGTGTGATATGACAACTCCATTTGGCAAAGACTGCAAATGACAATATCTTTGCGTTTTGGACTAACTTTAAAATATTCCCATGCTTTTGAAGACCTAGGGCGAGATGTTTTCGTTTGAGGGCTTCGTGCGCAATCCTGTGAGGAGGAGGTGGTAGCCGTGTCAGTCTCCATTGTGTTTGAAGTGCGATTGCGAACTGCTTGTTGCTTTGTTTACACACCCACGTGTGTGTAGCGACGCGTCGACGCGGAAATATGTCGTCGACGATATTTTGAAGTCGACGCGTCGCTCCAGCACTACTCAACAGGTTAAAGGGTTTCCAACAGAATTGCTCTAACCCCTTTTGGTCGCACAGGAAGTTGAGAAACTTGGAGGAGGGGCTTGTCACATTGGTATAGCTTTCCACATTAAAGGTCAGCACACCTTAAACCAGAGTTGTTGTTGTTGTTGTTGCCACTGCTAGCCAGAGTTCCTTCAATTATCACACAACCAGCAGTTGGTTGTGTTGAGCAGTAGCATTTATTCTCCAACAAATAGATGGTACACACACTGCACGGCTACGTTCCAGCTGACGTCCTACTCACTGCACGCACACACCGTTGTTCTCTAGGCTGCTCTCTCGTCATCACTTGCCATCATTTTTTCTGATAAAACCCCCCCCACAACTGCATTAAGCGCCCACAGCAAACAATATATACACACTAGTGTTGCACGGTGTACCGATACTTGAAAGGTACCGCGATACCCTGCTGTTAAAAACGGTACGATTCCTCTGTTTCATTAGTATCGGTACTTTAAGAATGACGGGGAAAAGTACTCCGGTGAGAAAGCGCCGTTTTAATAAGAGCCGTGTGTGTTCTGCGCTCTGCTTCCACTCCCTGCGTCCCTCAAGCACGCTCTTAGTGCCTCCCCTCTCTCGTGCACGCGCTAGCTGCCAGAGCATGTGAGAAAACGAGAAGCATGGCTGCAAGTGGGAGTGCAACTGCCGCTGCGCCTCAGCTTGTTGAAAAAAAAGACGCCAGAAGCGAAATTTGGAAGTATTTGAGCGATATCTCTGACAGTGAGGGCAAGCCTACGGACACCACGAGGCCTGTCTGTGAGACATGTTTTAGATCCCTGCAAACCAAGGGAGCCAACACATAGACTTGGCTAAGCACCCACCGACCGGCATCCAGAGCTGTTTAAAGAATTTAAAGACAGACAGGTTAGCGAATGTGATAGATAACATAATTACATCATGCTCAAGCCCATGCTAGACCCTCCAGAAAAACCGCATAATCAGCAAAATGGCGCATATTTTTAAAAAGCCGCATATTTATCAAAAGGCCGCATAATCCCCGCATTTTTCCACACAAAGTTGAAAAAAAAAGAAGTTAACTCGTCTTGACGTGAAATGATGACGATGCGCGACGTCATCAGCTCGCGCATCACAGAAGGTAAACAACACCGTAGAGTGAACGTGTGGAGCTCACACGAGAGTTTCTCTTCACCAAGATGAAAAAATCTAATCCATCTCATTTACCGACGAACATTTCTGCTAAAGACCGGGCAAAGCAGTACCCCGATGTCTGGGGGGAAACTATTCTGCACCCCGTGCAACTGTGTTGGAGCATAAGAGAACATCCACGGTGACGACCCACTTTGATTCATTCAAACATTCGAACATGCTTTCTGCTGCTGCGGACAAGAGAGCCAAACAGCTCACGTTCACCGAGACATCGACCTCCAAAACCCTTTCGAGGGCTACAAGAAACGAAGTGAGTAGCCTACAAGACTGAAGCTGGTCAGATTAACGAACGAGTAAATGAAAACAGAATGAGGCGGAGAAGTGTGTGTGTGTGTGTGAGAGAGAGAGAGAGTGTGATTAAAATAGCCCAATTGCTTTTACAATAAATAAACATTGAATGTGTTTAATTGAATAGTAAAGGGGTTTAACGTTAGTGGCAGGTTGTGTGTGAGAGAGAGAATAAATAAATAAGACAGCCCAATATTGATTTTTTCCGCATATTTCGCAACTTTCCGCATATTTCGCAACTCCCCGCAATTTCACCGCATAAAATCACATAAAACCCCGCATGTTTGATCGCATAATCAAGGATTTTAGCCCGCGTTTTTCTGGAGGGTCTACCATGCCCTCAAATCTAAGTCACATTAAAGTGTAATTTATTTTGTGACAAACGAAAGTTTTCGTAGTTTGACGAGGCAATCAATGGCAATGATAACTGTCTAATATGGCTATCTTTTTAGCTAACTTACCAATGTGGCTGACATCTGCAATATACATTTTGTCAATAATTATTTATATTACTGTACTATTACATGTTAATAAAATATAAAAAAAATTATATTTTATAAAACAAAAAAGTTGTTTGAGATGATGCTTAATTTTATTTAATACGAATTATTGTCATTTATTTTGTTTATTGTTCTCATTGTTTAAAAGTTTGTGTTATGGTTCTGGTGTGAAATAAAGCACAATAATTACATTTAAGACTGTTTCCCTTTTTTTTAGAATAGTATCGAAAAAGAATCGGAATCGCAATTCTTGACTTGGTATCGAAACCAAAATGTTGGTATCGTGATAGTGTTGTCACGATACCAACATTTTGGTTTCGATACCGATACCAAGTCAAGAATTGCGATTCCGATTCTTTTCTTAAAAAAAGGGAAACACGGAATATCGGCTTTAAAATGAGGAATAACAGATGATTTTAGCAGTCAGAACAACTAAAGCAGCAGTGTTACTAAGAACAGAAACACCAAAGAGTCACATCTAATATAAATATATATAAAAGCATTTATTTTAATTGTGTAGCAGTGAGTTTAACATTTTGGCAGCACTGTTGAGCATTTTGAAAATGTATTTTCATGCCTCTGTGCAAGGCTTAGTCTTTCTATCTTTATAGCCACTGGTGTAAAGTAACTAAGTTCATAAACTCAAGTACTACTTGGGTACAATTTTGAGATACTTGTACTTTATTTAAGTATTTCAATGTTTCTTTTGCTACTTTGTACTTCTAATCCACTACAGTTCAGAGGTACATGGTGTACTTTTACTCCACTACATGTATTAATCCCTTTAGTTACTTCACAGATGTGGATGAATGATGTGAAATATAATCAAGTGTTAAATCAGACTTTAGTTCCACCTGGAGTAAATCCACAAGATTCAAACTAGCTGCACCTTCACCAGCTTTGAGAACACTTTCATGATCAATCATTATAAAACACATCATATATATTATTCTGAAATGGACCAATCTGCACAATGACTACTTTTACTGTCGCTACTTTAATACTTTTACTTGAGGAACATTTTGAATGCAATACTTTTACTGTAACAGAGTATTCCTACACTCTGGTGCTTCTAGTACAAGACCTGGGTACTTCTACTTTTACTGTCGCTACTTTAACTATATTTTGATGATAATACTTTTGTACTTTTATTTGAGGAACATTTTGATTGCAGGATTGTTCCTACATTCTGGTACTTCTACTTTAACTCAAGTACAAGACCCGGGTACTTCTACTTTTACTCAAGTACAATATATATACTTATACCACCTCCGTTTATAGCCTATGAAAAAGACTAATAGAAAACGAAGGCTAAAGCTAACGTTAGCAGATAGTGATGCTAGTTTGCTAGTTAAGTTTGCTCAACGATAATATTGCGACAGAAAAACGTTTCAGTGCACATCACGCTCTGCCGCTCCCACAGGGAGCTCTGCTCTGAACACCTGAACGGCCCGTTCACAGACTTCTGGCGTCTTTTCTGTCAACAAGCCGAGGCGCAGCGGAAGTTGCACTCCCACTTGCAGCCATGCTTCTCGTTTTCTCACATGCTCTGGCAGCTAGCGCGTGGCTGCGTGCACGAGAGAGGGGAGGGACTTAGAACGTGCTTGAGAGGAGCGGGACTGCAGTGTAGAGATGGCAAATCCGGATCATTTTATGGACTCGGAGTCTTCTGAGTCAATCATTGAAGAGATCCGGATCATACGAGTCATTTGAGTCATATGAGTCAGCATGACCAAGACCGTAGAAATCCTACCGGTGAAACCGAAAAGTTGTTGCATTTAACCAGCATATTAAACTAACGTTACATTAACCTCCGCTACACAGTGTCTTTTGCTTTAATAAAACGTGTGTGTGTGTGCATTTTAAAAAATAAGTGTTTTGCATTATATGTATATAGTTATTTTAATATGTTCCTGTACTTAAGCTAATTTTGCACAATTGTATTTTCATTTAATAATAATAATAATAATAATAATAATAATAATTGTATAATTACATTTTATATATTCTAACTGTTTTGCAATTTTCTATCATTTGTTTCTTTTTGTGTGCCATGTTCAAAATAAACGAGTTTCCAAGTAAGATCCTTATTGGAAATGCAGATATTATTACAGGAGACTGTTGCACAACATGACCATTTTGTTAGAAGTCTACACTGAAACTTAATTTAGAGCCGGAAAAATCGCGGGATCCGTGAATCCAGGTCAATGATCGAGAGAGACCATGGCCTACGAGGACTCAGAGCCGTAACATATAGCAGGCAGCAGATCCAGAGATCCAGCAGACTCGTCCCCATGCACGAATCTACAGCAGACTCAGCCCCTCCTCCGGCTCGCACGGCTCCCGCGAGTCCCACGGCTCCCTCGACGAGTCGCAGCAGACTCAGAGATTTGCGGACTCACGGCTCACTCACGGCTCACTCACGGCTCCCGCGAGTCCAACGACTCACGGCTCACGGGACTCTCGCGGGAGCCGGAGGAGGGGCTGAATTTGCTGTTGATTCGTGCATGGCGACGAGTCTGCTGGATCTCTGGATACAACAACGTTGTAATGTGATTGTACACGTTATAAAGAGAGTAAAGAGTGACGCAATTTATAGTTTTAATTGTTACGTCACATCAGGTGTAGGACTCAAAGGACTCGGGTTAATCGAGAGGGAGACTCGTCACGACCGGCTCATTACTAGGATCCGGGTTAATGATCCGGATGAATCATGACTCGCCCATCTCTACTGCAGTGCAGGGAGTGGAAGCAGAGCGCTGAACACACACGGCTCTTATTAAAACGGCGCTTTTTCACGGGAGTACTTTCCCCCGTCATTCTTAAAGTACCGATACTAATGAAACGGAGGAATCGTACCGTTTTTAACGAAAGGGTATCGCGGTACCTTTCAAGTATCGGTACATCGTGCAACACTATATCGTGACAACACTAATACACACATACATACATATGCTTGCAATCATTTTTTGACAACTAGTGCTGTAACTATGCTACGCTGCTGCAAATCGGGAGCATCCATTTCTTTACTATAGTCCATTGAATTATTGCTAATATTGAACGTGTCGCAGGTCCAAACTGCACAGAGATACATCCAAAAAGTGTGAACAGTCCTCGAGATTGATGTTCCATTTTGCAAATAAACCTCTCAAAGTGTACAATTCGTTTTCACGGTATTTACAGTATATATTAGGACATTATCCTAATGCAAAGTGGTGGACAGAATTGGCCATTTCCAAAAGTGTCCCCAGTATAAATGATGCCTGTGCTTGCCATGGCATTTTGAGCTGAATGGAGATGATTTGTGGGTGGTGGCAAAGTTCGGCACATAATTACTAACTTGCACCGTTACACATACTCTCTTGCCCCTTCTCACTCACCGCCTCACTCGTTTTATACACAAACTTTTCATCTTTGCATATTATTTTAGTTTTGATTAACCTCAATTTTCAAAAGATGCCCAGGCCTAACAAAGAGTTAAATTAGACCCTGAACTAACTGAGTCAAATGTGTTACAATAAGCATATGCTCCAAATGCTTTAAAGAAGTGATACAATGACAGGCAAGGTGGCTCAGTCAGTAGGCGCTTGGACTGGGAGCCGTAGGGTCGCCAGTTCAAGTCCCCGACCAGACCTAAATATGGAGTGGACTGCTACTTGGAAAAGGCCCAGTTCACCTCCTGGGCCCTGCCGTGGTGCCCTTGAGCATCATCAACATCCCCCTTCCCCACTCCCGTTGCTCCCCGGGCGCTGTACAATAGCTGCCCACTGCTCCTGGTACTAGGATGGGTTAAAAGCAGAGAATAATATATATGTACTACTGTTCTTTATATACATTTTACTATTATTATTATTGTCATATTATCCTATACTGAATCGGTGGTGAAAAAACCCAAGTGGATTTTTTTCTATTAAAAAAAGAAAAGCGTTGTTGTGTAAGTGTAATCCCTTACACCTGTTACACTGACTGCAACATCAAACCTAGCTCAGGTGATGGATTGCAGGAAATAATGCCTCTGTCTCTGGAGTAAACCTTTGAAAAGCAACGACAAGCAGACAGACAAAGGGTACAGCGGAGAAAAGCACATGATCTCAATTACAGGTTATAATTTAAAAACAAACAAAAGACAGAAATACATCCTGCTACATTTTTGCTAAAGCTATTACCTGGCTACATTGCCTTATTAACCTGTATCCTCTTTTTGTCTGTAAAATGGACACAAATCATAAAATAAGAAATATCTGGTCAAATACTATAATAATAATAATAATAACACAATTAATTTATAATGCACTTTTGCATGTAGCAAAACGTTTTTTTGTCTAGCATCAGCCCATGCAAAAACACTGCAGCTCCCCAAAACTTCCCGGTCTTCCCAGCTGCTGGGCTGACAGGGTAGTGTGTGGGATTACTGATAGAGAGTGTGTTGTTGGTCTATAGCAGGGGTGCCCAATCAGTCGAGATTCCCAGTCGATCGCGAGATGTGTCTAAAAATAGAACAACAATATTCTGTTTTATCGTTAATGTCCTATAACATAATCTTCCTGTGCCAGAATAATGCACTTGAACGCATCAAAGCTTTGTGATTGGCTGGCGTGACCCCATGTGTCGGGGCGTGGCTGGTGGGCAGTGGGCAGTGCACTAGTTCGCTAACGTTGTGCATGTCAACAGAACAGGAGTGACAGTCCGCACACACAAGACCGCAATTATGGCAGAAGCAAAACGATGATTATTTTTTGGATCTATTCCAATTCAAAGTCCATCTGTCTCTCGTCTGCAATGCGAGCGTGGCTTTATCCAAGAAGGGTAATTTAGGAGCGGCATTTCAAAACAGTGCACAAACGCTACGAGACGGAATTCCCTCCTAATTCTGCCCCACGCTCCCAAAAGGGGAGGGGCCTGAAAGGACCGCTAAATGCACAGCAGTCCATTTTCACCCGCCCAACAACAAGAGCAAGGCTGCTGCCAGAGCATCTTATCGTGTCAGTCACGTTCTTGCGAAACACATGAAGTCCTTCAAAGACGGCGAAGTTGTGAAAGAAGCTTTCCTGCAGGCTGCCGACGCGCTTTTGGGGGACAGTAAAAATAACAGAAGCATTTCAACAGGTTTTTGATATAATAAAAACTCAAGTTGGATACCGTTATTAATCAGCTGTAAGTTTGAGTTTGTTTGAACTTTTTCATTATAATTATTGTACAAAATGGTATAAGAATTAGGGGTGTAACGGTTCACAAACATTTCGGTTCGGTACGTACCTCGGTTTTTAGGTCACGGTTCGGTTCGGTACGTTTTCGGTACAGCAGAAAATTATCACAAAACATAACATATTTTTTTAAAATTATTATTAAACTGTGAATAATGTATTCACTCAAATAAATACAAAATATAATCAAATAAACATTAAGGTGCAGCATTTCGATAAACTGAAATAATCTGTATTTGAACTTTACTGTACTAGTAGGCCTACTCACAAAACATAAACTATTGGGTTTTTAATTATTATTAAACTGTGAATATTCACTCAAATAAATATAAAATATAATCAAATGAACATTAAGGTGCAGCATTTTGATGAACTGAAATCATCTGTATTTGAACTGTACTACCTAAGCAGCCAGTTTGACATTAGGACTTGCTTGTCATTGTATTTTCATGTTTGTTTAAAGAAAAATGTACTTGTCCACATTGCTTGCCGAAAGGGCAGATCTGCTGGCACTAGCAATGTCTCCTGCTGTGGAGAGCACCCTCTCGCCAGGGACAGAGGTAGCAGATACAGCCAGGTAGCGCTTTGCTAACACCGCAACATAAGGATATTTTCCGTTTGTAATAGCTTTGGCTCGGTTTGAAGTTTTTGCGAGTGGTGGAGGCTAAATGCTAGTGGGAGTTGGGTTTGCACTTCAGTCTTTTGGTACCGGTGATATTCACGTTCGGGTGATGCCTTTTCAAATGAGTGTGCAAGTTTGATGTATTGCCAGCCGCGTAACCAATGTTAGTTGAACAATGCCGACAAACAGCTTTGGTTCGGTCCACCTGTCTTTGTCCCTCATCCTTGTACGTAACTGCGAAACCAAAATGTTCCCAAACCGGAGACTTCAATGATGCTGGAGGATTTTCAAGCTCAACTTTATCTGCGTTCGCCATTTCGACAGTTCCTCAAATTACTGACTACATTTGAACGCATCCCTCTGACCAGCTCGTCCAATGAAATGACTTGCTTGCTCTATGATGCGTTGAACACAATGGGAGAAAATTACTCTGAATGCAGCGACGCAGCACCTGAGATTACTTCCAAGAAGTTGTTCACGTTCTCAATTTTTTACGTTTAACGTTATATTCGTTCGGTACACTTCGGTACACACGTGTACCGAACCGAAGGGCCCGTACCGAATAATTTCGGTACGTGTACCGTTACACCCCTAGTATCGGTACTTTAAGAATGACGGGGAAAAGTACTCCGGTGAGAAAGCGCTGTTTTTAATACGAGCCGTGTGTGTTCAGCGCTCTGCTTCCACTCCCGCACTGCAGCCTTGCCTGCAGTCCCTCCCCTCTCAAGCACGCTCTTAGTCCCTCCCCTCTCTCGTGCACGCGCATGTGAGAAAGCGAGAAGCATGGCTGCAAGTGGGAGTGCAACTGCAAAAAAGACGCCAGAAGCGAAAAACAAAAAACTTGTTTATAGATGATGCTTAATTGTATTTAATACAAATTCTAGTCATTTATTTAATTTATTGTTCTCATTGTTTAAAAGTTTGTGTTATGGTTCTGGTGTGAAATAAAGCACAATAATGACATTTAAGACTGTTGCCCTTTTTTTAAGAAAAGTCTCGAAAAAGAATAGGAATCGCAATTCTTGACTTGGTATCGGTATCAAAACCAAAATGTTGGTATCGTGACAACACTAACGTGAATAGATGTGAACATATGACCAGTTATTAAATTGTTACTTTTGTCCAGAAGAAACTATGTCCTGTAGCCTCTCAGATGCAAAAAAAGAAAGGAAATAACTTGAAACAACATTTAGAAAAAACAAAGATCTGGGATTTTTCCCCCCAACTTTTGGTAACAGACCAGACCAAGCCCCCAGAAAGAGCTGTGGTCGTTAAAGTAGTTTGTGTTGCCAAACGGTGTTACTGAAATTAGTGTCGGTCATGTGATGCCTTTCGGCTCAAGGATATTTGTGTTCCTGTCTGAACAATTGTCCTTATTTAAATCATTAGGGAGAGTCATTTCCCCTCTCCATTCATGTGACTGAGATTGGAGGTCAGGTTAAAGGGAAAAGAAAAATCACTGGAAGATTCCAGAATGATCCATGCATTTATTTTTTAAGTATGATTGTAAAGTTTAAACTTAGGCTTACCTAGCAAATATGCTAGGCTAGCCTTTGGCTACATAACATACCTAAACAACCTGCACTCCACTGTGCTCTGTAAATAATGTTTCACAAACCGTAACATAATACAAATACCGATAACACAACTCATCAACATTTTGGTACTGTCCAATCAAGGACTGGTACCAGTTCAGTAGGGCTTCCCTCGACTACACATCAAAGTTGAACGTTCTTCTGCTGTAGGGATGGGTACCGAACGCCGGTAGTTAACAGGCCCCCGGGGCTACATATTTAAAGACCGCGGTATTGATAAGCTCCAACGTTATCGGTTTTGTTATCGGTACTGAAGAAATAAAAAAATTGTATATAAAACAGATTTCATATTTATTATTGCTACATAAACGTTATCTTGCACATTTTATCGAACCAACTCTGTGTCTAACTTGCAATATAATTATTTCCACTCTCTACACTCACTACACAGCGATCTCTCTCTCACTTCTGTGTGAGAGGGTCGGTCCGTTCGTTCACAGACACGCTGCAGCAACACACAGATCTGCCAGGGACGGAGAGAACGGAGCGTTCAAAAGTATAGTGACTCGATGTGGACAATGCTCGTTTGCCATTAGTGTTTTCGCGTACGCGCGGTAACATGAGCAATCTGTCCAAACATCAGGCCAAAAGGCATCATATTCAGACGGAGAAATGCAGAATTTTCAACTTCCATCATTCGTGCTCTGTTGCCCCAATTACAAGTAATTGTATCACGTCAGATGGGAGAAGTTAAGAACTCAGTTGTTGTATTTAAGTAAAAAAGTGTATAAATACTCTCTTACAAGTCAAAGTCCTGCAATCAAATTGTTCCTCAAGTAAAAGTTGAAAAATATTAGCATCAAAATATAGTTAAAGTAGCAAAAGTAAAAGGGTAACCGTTGGCAGAAGGAAGAATGGAGAAATATGTGAAAATAATACCATAAATAAAACGTTACCTCATTTATCATATATGAAGAATTCGTTTTCAAACATTGATTAAAGCCAATCTTAAAATGATTAAACAAACGCCTGTTTAATACTCCTCAGTGCGCACAAAAACATAACTTGGAGAAATAAATAAATACGGATATGTTATTTAAAACCACCTCGAATATGTTGTGTTAATGTTATGAAATGTTTTCTCATAAATGATGCGGTAAGCAGGAGGACAGAATTACGTCTAAACTGAGGCCGTTTTGTATTTCTATAGGTTGTATAGACACGAACATGGTTTTATATACCATCACGTTTAATCATGTTTTATGCCGTTTGCTAAGACTTGATAAGTCGCTCATAAAACACAGGAGGTATGGAAACTAAGAACACCATATATTTGGTAGCTGATATAACACAACACATTAGTTTTATTTCCTTTAAGTGGTGGATAGAGTTGGATAGAGTTGGATAGAGTTGGTTGAGACGCACAGGCTGCAGTGGAGACGCTGCGCACAGCTGATCGACAGCCGGAACACAAACCACCAAATAAAAAAATAAACATGAATTGACTCCACTTAGTTTCTCATCAAGGGGGGTCTCCTGTCCCCGGCACAAACACACTGACACACTGCCTGAGGAACGTTATGTGTACCACTTATTTATTTATGTTGGTGACGATCCGACCTCCACGCTGCTACTCTGGTTCAAACTGCATCTACCAAACAATGTGATTTGTTTCCACCTCCCCAAAAGAACCAAAATCTGACACGGTGTGAAATGTCTTTTTTAGATGTTCTGTCGTCCTTTCCTGCGATCTTCTTCAGTCAGTCAGTCTGAATGAATATTAATACGGGGCGTTTCTTTGACTATTTATAGGCAATATGGGCGTTACGTTAGGCCTGTCACGATAATTAATTTTGTTGGACGATTCTGGAAATGATTGTGATAAACGATAATATTGTCGGCACCGTTGTAAGACCATTTTAGACCACTGACATAATGATAATACAAGTACATCCTTTCAAACATAACTTTTTATTGAACATTAAACATTGCAAAGTAAATGTGAAATAATATTAAAATATATAAATGATTAATTAAATTATAATAAATTAATTAAAATCAGACACAACCAAAACAATAAATTAGTCAGGCTGGAAAACAGCTCTCTCTCTCTATCTATATATATATATATATATATATATATATTATTTATAGATATATTATTTATATATATATAGATATATTATTTATATATATATTAGGGCTGTCAGTCGATTAACATATTTAATCGCATGATTGTCCATAGTTAATCGCAAATTAATCGTACATTTTTTATCTGTTCTAAATGTACCTTAGAGGAATATTTTTCAAGTTATTGCGCGTGCTGGATCGTTGGAGCTATGTGCAACTCAAGGCATATGCTCGAACGGGAGCTGCCTGGACGCTGCAATCATGTTGCAGTTGCACTGAGTGTGCTGACTTTTCGTACAATGTCCCACCGTCTGGCTTCCTGCATCAAGTCAAGTGCTCGGTGAAATGTCGCTCCTCTGTTTTCATTTAAACAGCTCCTTATATCCGTTAGCGCAGCTAGCTAACACCAAATGCTAACAACAACAACAACAACACGTAAGGTAGGGCTGTGCAATTAATCGTATTTTAATCGCGATTACGATTATGGCTTGCGACGATTATGAAAACAGCATAATTGACAAAATACGATTATATTGCTGGGTGCGCTTTCGCCCCTCCCTAAAAGCCCACTCGGCCACGTGGGAGTGACATGTGTTGTGAGTGTTCAGCGCGAGCGAAGATGTCAGAACAAGAGCAGCAACTCGTTAAAAAGAAGGGTAAAACTATTTCCACTATTTGGAAGTACTTTGGCTTTCAGGAGTCCGACGTGGAGCAAAACAAAGTACAGTGCAGGATGTGTTACCAGGTTGTGTTGGCACCACACACTAACACAACCAATCTCTTTAATCATCTGAAATACAACCACAACGTGCAATACGACCGGGCATACAACAAAAAGCAGATGCCCGCTCGACTTCATCCACCACATCATCACAGTCATCGATTCAGGACGCATTGTACAGAGCAACGGCCTACGCGACGAGCTCGCAGAGACACAGAGATATTACAGGTGCCATTACATTTCACATCGCTAAAGATATGTGCCCAGTTAGCACTGTTAGCAACCAGGGCTTCAAGCAACGTGTCAACATGTTGGACATCGCGTGACGCGATGCCGTCTCGGTATTATTTCAGCAGGTCTGCGCTGCCTGCACTATATGACAAATGCCGTGGGGAAGTTGAGAGAGATGTGGCTTCAGCTGACTACTTTGCTACCACAACAGACCTATGGTCTAGCCCAGGGGTGCGCAACCAGTCGATCGCGAGATGCGTCTAAAAATAGAACAACAATATTCTGTTTTATCGTTAATGTCCTGTAACATAATCTTCCTGTGCCAGAATAATGCACTTGAACGCATCAAAGCTTTGTGATTGGCCGGCGTCACCCCATGTGTCGGGGCGTGGCTGAGGGTCTTCAGTACAGGTGGCTTGTCACCTGCCTGCGCTCATCTCTGAAACCAGACCATGTAAACAGGCTGGTGTTTCTTGCAACACATCTTTAAGAGATGACATGAGCAGCCCTACCAGCATTTGCCACGGTGGCCTAAACATTTTTATTTGGTCTTAAATTGTAGTTCAACATTTATTTCCTGTTACTTCTGGACCATGAGGGTTGGCCAGCCTTCAACGTTTAACTGAGTGGAATATGTTGAATATGTTTTACCAACATGTTGGCTATATGTTAAGGAGTTTTCAGTAGGCTGTGACAGTGCACTGCAACATATTTGATTTGATTTATTTTGTTCTAATTTATTTTTATTTATCATATTAATAATATATGTTTAGTATGGTTTTGGAAGTGCGCTCCAACATATTTGTTCTTGTTTATTGGTAAAATATTATTTGTTTTAAAGTTCAATAAATGGTCATTGAATAATCGTCAAAATAATCGTGATATCAATTATTGACCCAAATAATCGTGATTATGATTTTTGCCATAATCGCACAGCCCTAACGTAAGGTGTGCACGTTCTCGCTCGCGGCCCACATACACACACCCTCCCGGTCCTCCCGATGGCCAGTCGGTGCCTGCCGGTGAGCGTGGAAGTGTGGTCTGCCGCAAGCAGACGGCAGGATCAGCATCAGCTTGTAGAATGTATTTTAAACTCGATGCGCTCTGAAACTACGGGGTGGCCGAGGACAAAAAATACACATGCGTTAATCGCGTTAAAATAATTAGTGGCGTTAATTTTGTTTTGCGTTATTAACGCGTTAACTTGACAAATATGAGCACACATTATCTCACAAGCAAAAAAACCCTCCTTAAAACAACAGTCAAGTGTACAGTGAGTGAGTCCACTGTCAAAGACCCAGATTCCTCAACAGGCCATATCCAAATCTGTTTTTCAAAGTTTTCGAGCAAGCATGTTTGCATTGTCGGGCAAATGCATCTTTGATTGGAAACTGTCGGGAAGGTGGGAGCTCTCCATCTCCAGCTGTTGTGTTTGCTACCAGCTGGGAAAAGGGAATGGGGTGGTTGTGTTGTAGGTGTAGTTTAAAATGCGTGGTATTGCCTGCTTTTGTCGCTACCTTTTTTAAACAAATGCGACACACCGCCCGGCTCATTCAGGTCCATTGGTTCGCCTCGTTCATTTGGCTTGAATCCAAAATACTGCCACACCGGAGAATCGAGATGTGTAGTTAGGTTTTGTAACCAATTCCATTTCACTTTAAATTCCCCGCGAGTAAGTCACACGTTGTCTCCCGCTTCTCGCTATATTATTAATTTGGCTGCTACGCCGCTGCACGTGCACGCGGAGTGTCCTGACCTGGCTGTGTGTCAGCCCCGCCCCTCACAGCGCGCGTGGCCGGCAGCCACAGCGCTCCTAGCTAAAATGCTGGTCACATCCTTATGTAAACGCAATTTATCGAGCTCAGAAAAGTTATCGAGTCCATTTGTATTTATCGTACGATAAGTCAATTTAACCCATTACGTGAAGCCCGCAAAAGATGCGCTACATTTTGAGTTGATTGTGATTTATAAAGAGAAACCGGCGTAGGACGTGCCGCACACACTTCATTAAGAAGTATCGATAAGATACCGTTAAAACCTATACCCATCTCTATCCTGCTGTGTTGCCTCGGGCAAGTAAATTAGATTGTAATCTAATTCCCTAAAATAATTAAAAAATACGTCTTAGAACAAAAAGTGAAAATCTCCCAAGCTTGTGTTAACCACAGATCTTATCTAAGGTTTCTAATCAAAAACATCTTCAAATCCTGCATCACTCTTCACAATGAAGGATCCTAGAAGATGGAGTCCATGGGTCAGTTGCCATTAGTGAAATCCCATAAAGATGCAGTCCTTGCATCTCACCCGTAATTGAGAATAATCTTTTTATTTTCTTCACTTATCTAAAGTAAAACTTCTGATTAGTTCAGGGCAGCCAGGGCTCAGGCTATTGTAGAAAGAACCCGTTCAACACAGGGGATCTCCATTTTAGTGTCTGATAGAAGGTAAGACTCAAGGGGTTGTTTAGGACAACTAATCAAATGTTGTTTGCTATTGTTTTGGGCACAGAGGGTCTGCCACGTTAAGTGCTGTTCCAATCCAACAAGTGGGGAGTGAGTTATCAAGTCCTCCAACATACCTCATTCACACCAACGCAACTCCGGTTCAAGTGCCGTGCTAGAGCTTTTCAGGTTCAGAACCAGTTCTTCGGTTTAGCTCTGGCTCTTTTCACACCGCCCAGAGTCCGACTGGTAATGCGTCGTTGAGTCATCGTTTGCGTCATGACGTAACCGTTTGCGTGCCTGCTTCATAAAGCAAAACCGCGCGGATGAAATCATTTGCATTCATTTCTTATGGCTCTATCTGCACCTTTCGGAGTCATTTCTGTGGTTTAGTTATATTCTTATAAAAAAGTGTAATCGTGTCAATAAAGGTTTTTTTAAAACACAACTGCTTCCGAGGTCGGTCTTATTTCTTAAGGTGGACTGAACCATGAGTGTGGAGTAATGTTGTATCTTTCATTTAAATGAACTGTAACCTTCACCCAGGTATGTAACAGCTGTTCTCAAATGAACAAGTGAAGTAAAGTTTAATATTTATAGTTTTATAGATTTAGAGTTATAATGAGAGGTGATCAACGTGAATGCTCAGGTTCCACCTTAACACACAGACACGTTGCTTCACCATGAGCAGAAACCTTTATATATACAGTCTATGGCAGAAACTCTAAAACTCTTGTTAAGTTTCTCCATCGTTGTGTACAAACCGGATAAAACGCGGGCTTTTTGTTGTTGTTCAGGAGTTGATCTGTCGCTGCCCCTGCCCCCGCCTCGACGTAAGCGTGACGTATGTGGTGCTTTTGTTCTGGCCGGACAATTTTTTGGTGCTTGAAACTAACCGGATTCCGGAGCTAAGAGGCTGCTCCGCTGCGGTGTGAACAGGAAAACCCGGTGCTTTTCAAGCTCCAGCTCCGAACCGGCCCTGAAACACCGTTGGTGTGAATGAGGTAACAGGGAGTCTGCACCGGTCCGGATTTCACCTGCTGCTCTACCTGACCGACTCAACGCTGTTTCTGTCCGTCATGAACAGTGGTGTAGTGGTCGTTGGACGCGGGGGATCGCTGTCCCCCCACTTATTTGGAGCCCCCACTTTTTTTTTTTATAGTCTAATAAATATAAAATAATTGCCAGCGTTATCAGCTGCAAGTGTGTATTTGTTGTAATAATCATGAAAACATAATACATTTCACAGTAATTATAATAAAAACGTAGCTCAAGTATATGCAACTTGATTTGAAGAATGTGTGAGGGGCAGCACCGTGTGTGTGTGTAGTGTCTCCCCCCGTAAAAGAAAATCCCCACTGGTCATGAAACACACTGTTACAAAACAGTTCCTGCAAACATTTACTGGCAAACTGCTCCTAACAAGATAAACAATAAATATCGTCATACTGACATTAACAACTTCATGTTACCTCATATTTATTTTACTTATACCCGTGTCTAGTCTAGAAAACGGTAAACGTAGTTTGTTTATTTACAGAGTGTTACAAAAACCATGCAGCTTATAATGGAGCCTCATTCAGCTGTGAGTGTGACTGCAGATGGAGTTAGCTCCGTCACGTAATTGGAGTAGGTAGGGGGCAGTTTGGGCAATGTTGTTTGTGCAGTACGCTGACCAAACACTGGTGGCCTAAACCATGTTACGTAGCTTTCTGGGGAAGTAAGTCAGATACAGCACCATCTCGTGGATCTTGTTGGCACAACCATCTTTGTAAATATTTAATATAAACAGGGTTCGTACGGTCATTGAAAACCTGGAAAAGTCATGGAAATTCAAAATGCAAATTCCAGGCCCTGGAAAAGTTATGGAAAACGATGTTTTTCCCAAAGTTTTGGAAAAGTCATGGAAATGTAACTGCGTCAAATATAATTTACATTTTATCTAATCGCCAAAATAATCTGCGGTCGCGAGCTGTTATGTGCCATCATGACGCGCATGGTATTATTTTTTAATATATGAAGCGCGAGCTGTGTGCTCGAGTCTTCCTGCCTGTCGGTTGAACTCTGCTGCTCCGGTATGACGGTCAGCTACATTATCTACGGTGCGTTCGTTAACTGTGCGGAGTCACTGTGGCACAGACTCCTCCGCTGGTGAACAGCTGTTAGAACGGGCCGTTCAGGTGTTCAGAGCAGAGCGGCAGAGCGTGATGTGAACTGAAATGTTTTTCTGTCACAATATCATTAAGGAATCGTTGAGCTAGCTAGCTAGCAATAGCATACATTGTCACTATCTGCTAACGTTAGCTTTAGCCTTCGTTTTCTAATAGTTTTTTTCATAGGCTATAAACGGAGGTGGTATAAGTATAGATATTGTGCTAGAGTAAAAGTAGAAGTACTCAGATCTTGTACTTGATTAAAAGTAGAAGTACTCGGATCTTGTACTTTAGTAGACGTGGAAGTACTCGGGTCTTGTACTTGAGTAAAAGTAGAAGTACTCAGGTCTTGTACTTGAATAAAAGTAGAAGTACTCAGGTCTTGTACTTGAGTAAAAGTAGAAGTACTCTGATCTGGTAGTAAAAGTAGAAGTACTCAGATCTTGTACTTGAGTAAAAGTAGAAGTACCAGAGTGTAGGAATACTCTGTTACAGTAGTACAGTAAGTCGTGCATTCAAAATGTTACTCAAGTAAAAGTAGAAAAGTATTCTCATCAAAATATAGTGAAAGTAGCGACAGTAAAAGTAGTCGTTGTGCAGATTGGTCCATTTCAGAATAATATATATGATATGTTTTATAATGATTGATCATGAAAGTGTTCTCAAAGCTGGTGAAGGTGCAGCTAGTCTGAATGACTTTGTATACTGCAGGGTAGCTTGTGGATTTACTCCAGGTAGAACCAAAATCTGATTCAACACTTGATTATATTTCACATCATTCATCCACATCTGTAGAGTAACTAAAGGTATTAAATACATGTAGTGCAGTAGAAGTACACCATGTACCACTGAACTGTAGTGGAGTAGAAGTACACCATGTACCTCTGAACTGTAGAGGAGTAGAAGTACACCATGTACCTCTGAACTGTAGAGGAGTAGAAGTACAAAGTAGCAAAACATTGAAATACTTAAATAAAGTACAAGTATCTCAAAATTGTACCCACGTATAGTACTTGTTGAGTTTATGAACTTAGTTACTTTACACCAGTGGCTATAAAGATAGAAAGACTAAGCCTTGCACAGGCATGACAATACATTTTCAAAATGCTCAACAGTGCTGCCAGAATTATAAACTGACTGCTACACAATTAAAATAAATGCTTTTATATATTTCTATTAGATGTGACTCTTTGGCGTTTCTGTTATTATTGACACTGCTGCTTTCAGGGGGTCAGGGGTCGGGTCCTTGCCACCTTTTTCATACCAGCCTCCCTGACTACAGTTGCTTTAGCGTGTAGAAGCTAGTAAGCCTACTATTTGATTTGTTTTAGATAGGCACAACATGTTTCATATGCAGACCTTATTTTCCTGTTCCATGTTAAAATAAACCATTTTCAGTGGGAATTTTGTTTTGGTCATGGAAAATGAGGTAAAGGTCATTGAGAAGTCATGGAAAAGTCATTGAAAATCATTGGTGAAAAAGTGTATGAACCCTGTATAAAGTTTACAACACTAAGAAGAGGTTGTAAGGTCTCAGTTCACGTCCTGGACCCTGCTGGTTCACCTCCTGGGCCCTGCAGAGGTGCCCTTGAGCAAGGCACCGGACAATGCACTTGTTGACTATGCGCTGTGATGAATGCACCTTATGGATATTTTAGGTGGAAAGAGATTTTTTTTAGTTTTCACCCAGAAATATGCTGGAAGTTAGTATTGTACAATTGTGAATACTCGCCAACGGTACTACGCTTTACGTGGTATTGACACATTTTGTTATCAACAAGTAGTAATGATTATAGATATTTAAAATAAATCTATCAATATTCAGGATAGATTATAACTAGGGCTGTCAAACGATTACAATTTTTAATCAGATTAATCACAGCTTAAAAATTAATTAATCATGATTAATCACCATTCGAACTATGTCCAAAATATGCCATTTATTTATGTATATTGTTGTGGGAATGGAAAGATAAATGAAAGAAGGCGGATATATCCATTTAACATACAGTATCTATGTTTATTATAACATTTTTTTGCGTGTCAAAATGAAAGACGACCCACACACCTATCAATCATCAAACCGTGGGGTCTTAATTCATTACGTGTTGATTTCTATCAACGGGGGAATACTTCAGGAAAGTCGACAGAGGGGGGGGGCGGCTAGTGGAGTACTTCGTGACCACAGAGTGTGAACGTTGTGATCAGCTGTTTTAGCGCAGTTCTCCAGTGAAGGGGGGAGTCTCCCTCCGCAGCCGTTTCGCGTAGTTTTGGCTCAGTTCCGTTGTACAGACCGACGTTAACAGCAGCCCTGTCTGTGCACACGGAGACCGACTCTGTCGTCCGGTGATCTAACCGCCTTCTGGAAAAGCTTCACAAGTACGTCGGTACGCAAATGCGCTTTGTGACACAAGTGACGGTACGCATTTCAGATTACGCACATAACCTGCGTACCAGTTATGTGCACCCCTGTACCAGAGCCATATTATTACTATTATATGGCTCTGCCCTGTACTACAGCAAAAGTACTCTGCGTCGGGACTTCCTGCAACAACACCACGCCGTTATCAAAGATGTTCTATTGAGAAGACGATCACTACGTGACAAAAGTTTTCAAAACCGTGGCTACTGAAATCAATCTTACTAACTGCTGTCTCTGCAATTTACTCCGCGAGTTGGCAGACTTTATTTTGCTTACTTTAACATCATTTTTCATGGTGGGGCTAAGCCATTTCTTGGTATGGGTGTAGCCTACCCCAGCCATACCCTGGCGCTGCCACCGGTGGCATGTATGGGGCGGGCCATACTGCACATGCGTTAAATGCGTTAAATATTTTAACACAATTAATTCAAAAAATTAATTACCGCCGTTAACGCGATAATTTTGACAGCACTAATTATAACTAGTACTTAAATTAAGATTAATGATTACAAAAACTTTCATTTTATTTATATATATATATTATTTATAAATAAAATTAACTTAAAAGACAATTATGTTATTGTCTGGTGCTAACACTACTACCACTAAAGATGATAAGGCCTATGTGCCTGTGTTACATAAAGTATGGACAGGTGGACACATTTAAGTATATTTAAAATGATCAAATGCTAAAAAGATATGCAGTTTTATTTAGGGATGTCCCGATCACCTTTTTTTGCTCCCGATCCGATTCCGATCATTTGATTTTGACAATCTGCCGATACCGATTTTTCCCGAACCGATCTTTTTGCAATGCATTAAGAGAAAAAAAAGAGGAAAAAAGCATTCAAGTTGTCCCTTAAGGTTATTTTTTTAATTTAAAGGACAGTACCCAACGACCCATTCTATCCAACATGGATATAGCTTATTTTTTTCACAGCAGCATTGGATCAGTTCAGTTGTGCAGCATTGGATCAAAAACAAAATAAAGCTTATCAGTGGTCCACCACAAAATAACCATGTAAACAAATTGAGTGCAGTTAGTGCAGTAACAAAACAAAAATAACTCTACTGGAAAGAGGTAGCTTGACTAGCTTCACAAGTTCACATTCAGTCACAAATAATCAAATAGAAATGTGGCTTAGTGCAGAATTCTAGCCTTAAGACTAACTAGTCTAGTATTAATGCAATGAACAACAGCAGCTTAACATAACATGAATAAACAAAGAATTATATTTCCATCTTACTGGAGTAACACAATTCAAATATAAAATGTAAACAAAAACATGGATATAAAATTGCAAGGCACTGTTTTTTTGTTTTTGTTTTTTAAATCAAGGGACGGTCAGCTCTTGAATGTGAGCTGCACTCTTACTTCTTACTCACTCTCACTCTCCGGCTTCACAATTAAGTGGAGTTTTTTTTTAAGGAAAATCAGCATCTCTACTAGGGATGCACGATATTGGTTTTTTGAAACCGATACCGATAACTTCCTGGTTCTCAAGACCGATAATAAAAAAAATGTTACGCCACTAATTATTTTAACGCGATTAACGCATGTGTATTCTTTTTGCTTGGCCGCCCCGTCGTTTCAGAGCGCATCGAGTTTAAAATACCATCTACAAGCTGATGCTGATAGCCCCGGTCCTGCCGCCCGCTTGTGGCAGACCACACTTCCACGCTCACCGGCAGGCACCGACTGGCTATCTGGAGGACCGAGAGGGTTTGTGTATGTGTGGCCCGAGCGAGCGAGAGAGAGACCTTACGTGTATTGTTGTTGTTAGCATCTGGTGTTAGCTAGCTGCGCTAACGGATATAAGGAGCTGTTTAAATGAAAACAGAGGAGCGACATTTCGCCACAACTGTGCCGAGCACTTGACTTTATGCAGGAAGCCAGACAGTGGGACATTGTACGAGAAGTCAGCACACTCAGCACGGATAGTGCGCAACATGATTGCAGCGTCCAGGCAGCTCCCGTTCGAGCATATGCCTTGAGTTGCACATAGCTCCAGCGCGCGCGCACAAACACACACACACACACACACTTTGTATTGTATTATTGTCTTCGTACGCTTTTAACACACCATCGTAGCGATGGCGATGTTTCAGGTGACTGATCAGGTTCAAAGTATTAGGGAGTGCTGGATTTGTGAAGAACTCCCCTCTTCCTAAACCACTAATACCACAGTACTGGCAAAACGGGAGGAGCCGAGTGAAAAACAAGCGCCCCTCATCCCAATCCACCCACACCGCAGTATTTTTTTCTTTTTTTTTACCCAAAAAATATATTGTATATTATCGGGGCTATTAATACTGTTATCGGGTTTATCGGGATGATGTCATAATTCCTAATATCGGACCGATAATTATCGTGCATCCCTAATCTCTACCCTGTCAGGTGAGAGCCGGTTCCTTTTCTCATCAAGGATGCTGGACACTGCACTAAAGAGTCTCTCACTGTCCACTGCCCTAAAGAGTCTCTCACTGTCCACAGAGGTGCAGGGGGCACAGAGAAACCTGGTTGCAACAGCAGCCAGTGAGGGGAACCGTGAAGCATTATCTTTCCAGTAGTGTAGAGCAGTGGTTCCCAAACGGTGTGCCGCGGCACACTGGTGTGCCGTGAGGCAAGTCCGGGTGTGCCGTGAGGCAAGTCCGGGTGTGCCGTGAGGCAAGTCCGGGTGTGCCGTGAGGCAAGTCCGGGTGTGCCGTGAGGCAAGTCCGGGTGTGCCGTGAGGCAAGTCCGGGTGTGCCGTGAGGCAAGTCCGGGTGTGCCGCGGCACACTGGTGTGCCGTGAGGCAAGTCCGGGGGTGCCGTGGGATTTTGTGACAACCATACGTTATTATTGCAATATACAACTACACAAAATAATAATTTTTTTATTTACTATAATATCAGTACTTTGTAGGTTTATATGTACGTAATCTGCGCGACTTGCGCGTCCACATCTCCACGTGCAGTGCTGCATAAACATGGCTGAGTCAGCGATAACTCTCGAGGGGTGGAGGTGTGCCCATTATTTTGAGTTCGTCCGAAGAATAGACAGGAATGTGACGGTGAGGTGCAAACTGTGTCCAGGCCAGAAGCTGTTATCCACTGCTGTGAACACCACGTCAAACCTCAACAAACACCTGCAAAGAACACTTGCTAAGGTGGAGCTACCGCACAGCTATTTGTTGTTTTGTTTATATCACGTAGTCTGTTCTTCTTCTCTGTCTTCCGGTTGTTGCCTGTTTTGAATGACAAATACACACTACCGCCGCCTGCTGGTAAGGAAAGTTATTGCCACTCACGCATGCGCAAGTTCGTACGTGCTCTGCGAGTAAAGTAACGAGTTACTTTATGTAGATGGTAACGAAGTAGTGTAATATATTATTATTTTCAAAGTAATATGTAATATATTAAAACAAATTAGTAACGGCCCCATCTCTGGAGTTGGCGTTCTCTACTCTGGTTTACATGAAGAACAACAGGAGGTCACGGCCAGAGTTGGGTGTAACGCGTTACTGTAATGATATTACTTTTGTCGGTAACGGAGTAGTGTAACGCACTACTTTTATAATTCAGTAATCACACTACAGTTACTAACATTGTCCCGACACACGTTACTTCGTTACATTACATTTAGCTGACGCTTTTATCCAAAGCGACTTACAATAAGTGCGTTCGACCAGGAAGACACAACCTTGAAGAAAACAGAATCATATAAGTACATCAGGTTTCATAGAGCCAAGTATTTCAAGTGCTACTCAACTGGCGATAGATAAGCCAGTCCTTTATTAGTATATAAGTGCTCTGTTAGCAGTTCTTTGTTAGTAATTCTATCGCTCGAAGTGGAGTCGAAAGAGATGAGTTTTCAGTCTGCGCCGGAAGGTGTGTGAGCTTTCTGCCGTCCTGATGTCAATGGGAGCTCATTCCACCATTTTGGAGCCAGGATAGCAAACCCACGTGTTTTTGCTGATGGGAACTTGGGTCCCCCTCGCAGCGAGGGTGCCGCGAGTCGTTTGACTGATGCAGAGCGCAGTGCACGTGCTGGGGTGTACGGTTTAACCATGTCCTGGATGTAGGAAGGGCCAGATCCATTCGCAGCATGGTATTACTTACTAAAATCAGTCATAATCAAACCAACAAACACCTGCAAAGAACACATGCTAAGGTGAAGCTAACGCACAGCTATTTGTTGTTTGTTTATATCACGTAGTCTGTTCTTCTGCTCTGTTTTCCGGTTGTTGCCTGTTTTGAATGACCAATACACACTACCGCCGCCTGCTGGTAAGGAGAGTTATTGCCACTCACGCATGCGCAGTTCGTACGTGCTCGGCTGAAGTCTTTGCGGTGTCTGGTTCCAGTGCAACACATGGCCAACACGCAGGAGAACACGCGGACGCAACAGCGTGAGCAGAGATAGACTGTGCAAAATATACAGATAGCAGGAGACAGAGAACAGCCACGGTCAGATAGGAAAACATTCAGGATCTGGATCAGTCGTCTTATGCGACAATGGAAACTGAACTAAAGAGAACATTTGAAACTTTAGCAGTCTGCGTGATCTGCCTGCAGGGAGGGGCGGGCCGGCCCTGCGAGTAAAGTAACGAGTTACTTTATGTAGAGAGTAGTGTAATATATTACTTTTTTTTTAAGTAATATGTAATATGTAATATATTACTTTTTTTTAGTAACGACCCCATCTCTGGTCACGGCTCTCTGTTGAACAGGACTTGCGAGTGGCCCTCTACTCAGTGCCACCAAGGATTAAAAAATTCTGCGCGCCACGACAGGCACATGTATCTCACTAATTTGTAAGTCGGCAAAAATATTTACAATAGCACATGTTTCAATGCTGATTGCTGAAATGCTAATTCTGGTTTAAACGAGTGTGTTGCTGCTTTGATGAAACCTAATTTGATAAAGTTTCAAATTAATTTCTGAAATATTTCGTTAATAAATATTTCATGAGTAATATAGTTGTCTTTGTCACATTTTATTTGGCATTAGTAAATAATTATGCACATGTACAGATATTTTACATGATATGAGTTATAACACGTGTTATAAGGGCTATTTTGCACAATAGGTGTGCCTTGAGATTTTTACTTGTCCTTTGGTGTGCCTTGGGCACAACAGGTTTGGGAACCACTGGTGTAGAGGATTGCTTTTCCTAGAGCTGGTTGCTCTGAGAGATAGATCTGTACCTGGACATCAGTTGATCGGGACCGGACCGGGCCTCTAGCTGATTCTCTTCCCGGATCTCGTCCAAGACGCTGCCCAGGCTGCTGCTCGCTTCTTGGCGTGGTGTCTTGCGCATAGGCTCTGCCTCTGCTGCCTCTGGCTCTTCACTGGCAGCCCTCTCTATCTTCGCCACCTCCAGGATGAGGTTATCCGTGGCAAGCCTCAGATTGTCTGACTTTGTGAAGAATCTGAAAATAGATAAATGTAGCAATTACCCACAACAAAGAAAAACATAAGACAAGACACCACACAGCACAACAATTAAGTCAGGCAACTGCCTTACTTCTATACAAATCTAACCATTAACAAACCTAAATGTAAAGGAAATAAAAATAGAAATTGGCTTGAATAATGTTGGTTTGATATACATAATTCATAACGTAATAGATACGATTATAATAGCATTCAAATGGTACATTAATTTACTGTACTTATTTACTGTAATCCTCTACCTCAGCAAAGCGGCTCTCCACGGCCTCTAGGAGCGGGCTCTTCATTGTTCTGACCCCCTGGTCAGTGGTCTTCTCCCCAGAGAGTACACGTTTGAGGGCTGTTTGAATGAATTAAATGAATGGATGGATGAATGGTTTATCTAGAATATAAAATAATTATAGTAAAATAAAACATTTCTATTTTATTTAAAAATATAGAATATTATTATAATAATAACCTGTTATTGCAGGGATGACATCAGCTGCAGATGCAGTGGGATTGCTCACATCCCTCATGAGTTCCTCA
This sequence comes from Pseudochaenichthys georgianus, assembly GCF_902827115.2. Lineage (NCBI taxonomy): Eukaryota > Metazoa > Chordata > Actinopteri > Perciformes > Channichthyidae > Pseudochaenichthys > Pseudochaenichthys georgianus. The sequence continues at coordinate 42,137,670 of NC_047509.1, forward strand.
AATGGAGCTTAGTAGCCTTGACACCTCAGCTGTCTTCAGGGTCCACTGGTTGGCTGGCAGTGTGGCTGGCAGGCTGTAGTCAGCTGCATACACAGAGAGAGCTCCAGGATGCTCTGCAGCATGTAGAGGCTGCTGCTTCATCTCACTTGCACGTCCTTCTGTAGATGCTTGAAGTCGGGAATAGGCCAACGGGGAATGTTTGAAACGGCCAACAATTGACCTTGCGGTGGCCAGTGCGTCTATTGCCCCTTTCACACCAGCGCCTTTTCAGCTCCGGCTCAGAGCTGGAGCCTGAAAAGCGCCGGGTTTTCCTGTTCACACCGCAGCGGCGCCGCTCTTAGCTCCGGAATCCGCTTCATTTCCAGCTCCAAAAAATTGTCGGTCCAGAGGCAAGAGCTTTGGAGCTAAGAGGTGACGTCGCTTACGTCTCTCTTACGTCGAGGCGTGCAGGAAACTAAACCCACCTCCCATGGGTCGACTGTTATGCCTGCCTACAAGCAGTAGTGCCTATAAACACACTTTATAAAGTCAGGCAGCACTAACCAGGCTTCGTGTGGTTCTGTTTATTTGTGCCTTACTTTGACCATCCGTTCACTGTTATCGATCATTGTGGAGAGAGGCAGACGTGTTGTTTTGTATTATTGCAGCTATCGGATGCAAGTAGTCAGTTTAGCTTCGGTTGCTATGCCAACATCACCCGTTTTATACCAGAGAAACTTTCGTAACAGCGTTGTGATACCAAACAGCGTCAATTCAGACTGACACACATTCACTTAGGCTAAGGGAACTGGGGATATGCATCAGCTGCTTGTGTGAGTCGGACAGTGAGTACTTTAGAGCGGCCGCTGCAGTGTGAGCTAACCGGGAGCTAACGGGAGAATAAACTCCCGTGGAAGAGCAGCTCTGCAGCGGTCGGTAAATGCTGCAGAAACACATTAATAAACAATGAACCACGGCACTCTGGAGCAAAGTATAAGGTTGGAGAAGTCGTTATTCAATTTATTCTGGCTTCGTGTGATTAAAAGCAACACGATCATCGACCCGACGCAGTTGTTGTTGTTGTTGTGAGGCAAATCAGCGATGTAAACGGTGACGTCATGACGCAGCAGGGGCAGCTCTGGGGCGCCAGTGGGCGGTGTGCACAGAGCGGGAGCTGAAAAGGGAAACCGGAGCTGAACCAGAAAAGCTCCCGCTCGGAGCTAGAAACTGAAAAGCGCTGGTGTGAAAGCCGCATATGACGCTGCGCTGAGACAGCAGACCCTCATGCACAGCAAGTTGGAGCGTGTGTGCGACACAGCCCACACTCGTTACTTCTATATCATCCATGGCTTTCACCATATTTCGCTCGTTGTCCCGCAAATTGACATGGACCCGTGGCTTATCTATTCCCCAACTGTTAAGCATCCCCTCGATCGCCTCTCTCACACGATCTGCTGTGTGAGATCCGCGAAAGTTCTGAGCTTGCAAGGTCGCATGTTGTAAATTAAACTGGGAGTGGATCCACTGTGCAGGGAAGCTAAGGAGTGACATTGGACACACAGAAGAACTCCACATGTCTGTGTATATCCGAAAGCAGCACGTCTGTTAACGTAGTGACGAGAAGGCAACTCATAACGTGGCTCCAATGCTCCATGAGACGGCGAAACCCCACGTTCTCCACCACAGATAACGGCTGGTCATCCAACGCGATGAATTCAGCTATCTTGGCCTTTTCTCTGTTCTGGGGCAGTTTCTCTTTCCTTTTAAAAGTCTCTGAAAGTGTCGGTTGTTTCAGTGCCGTTACCTGAGTGGCCGCTGTGTACTCGCCGTGTTGTTGTTGGTGTTTGTTTCTCAGGTGGCGTATTAGATTGGTCGTGTTGAACGTAGCTCTGTTCTTTCCACCACGCGGAACCTCTGCCTTGCAAACATTGCATCTGGCTGTTACACTGCCTTCGCTTTCAATTTCATAATACTTCCAAACTGCTGACATGTCCTCTGTCCCGAGTCACCAGCTGAACGTAGCCTCTCGTTAGCTCACTGCTGCTATTAGACACTGCGCTCTGCCCACTCTGTTATTTAGCCTTTATGTATACAGGTGTAGATCTCATCTTCAAGAGAGACCTGTTCAGTGGTAACACTACCACACACAGTTACAGACAGACGGGACACTAAACACAGAGGCAACACCGTACACAAAGTAGTAATTGAAATCCACATACAGTCAGATAGCAGGTGCAAACATCCAGATGATTTCTCCAGCTTTTTAAAAATGAGTTTAAAATCCGTGATGGGCATCAAACTGGTCAGCTCAAGTTGCCAGATTTGAGTGGAATAAGCAATTTGTATGAAAACAAGCCCAAAAGAAGCAACACATACATGATGTTGTGTCATTTTAAACCAAAACTAAGGCCTCAGGATGACTTTAAGACGTGAACATGGTCATTTTGTTTTGTAACATTAAAGAAAATAAGAAAATCGGGACGTGATCGGATCGGGACATCTCTAGTTGTATTCTTTAGTTATTCAAGTCAGCTCACCCAGCATGATTTTAGTATCCAAACGATATGATTTGACACTTATCCTCTCTGTGTTCCAGGTCTCTGACGATGCCAAGCTGCCTCTGTGATTGTGCTGCTGTGACTGAATACTGAAATACACTGCAGGACAACAGAAGAGCTTTTCACAGGAAAACACACAGACCCAGTCAGAGCTTCCAAAGCTCCTCATCACCACAGCCCTTTTGGGGTTGCTATGGCAGCTGCTGTCACAGAAACCAAGTGCTGGACACAGGCTTGCATCAGTGAGGCAGGACAGACCACTAGTCATTGCCACAAGAGAGCATCAAACCGTGAACAAACAGCACTTATCAACAGCATTCATTCTAGCACTCTAAGTTTACAAGACGACCAGAGGTCTGCAGGCTGATGCTCGGCTCTCTGGAGGATCCTCATGAGTCTTGTCTGTGTCTGCTCAGGCTCTTGGCCAGGGTCCCTGTGCAGCCGCACAGCCAGTACTGTTCCTTCTGTTAGACCATGTTTCACCAGCAGGACCATCTGAAGAGCCATCTGCCAGACAGCCACACAGCCAGCAGGCAGCTCTTCCACTGCCAGGAGTGTGGGAAGCAGTACAACACCCAGCTGGGCTACAGGCGACACCTGGTGGCAGCCCACAGCGCTTCAGCAGGCCTTCCCGGTTCAGAGGGGCCCCCCTCGCTGCTGGAGCACCTGGGCAGCCATATTGACAGACCTCCACCGTCAGAGGGCAACAATAACACTGCTGTGCCTGTGAGAGAGAGGAAGTACTCATGTGAGCGATGCGACCGCCGTTTTTACACTCGTAAGGATGTGCGGCGTCACGCTGTGGTGCATACCGGGCGCCGGGACTTCCTGTGCCCGCGATGTGCACAGCGCTTTGGACGAAGAGACCACCTGACCCGCCATTTGAAGAAGAGCCATGCGCAGGAGTCAGGGTTGATGCCACCCTGTACACCCAGCACACCCGTTGCTACACCGACCCCTGCCCCCCAGTGCCCTGTGAAGGAGGAGCCTAGCCCTGTGGTCTCTGATATGGGCTCTGTCTCCAAGGAGCCCATGGAGCCTTTCTCCAGGGACATGTACAACTCATACCCCATGACCAATGCTGTCCCTGGGATGGGTCACCCTCATGGCCTCATGCAGGGGTCATTGTCCTCGAGTATGGGTGTGGCCCGCCACATGCCCCCCCAATCTTCTCACCATCACCACCTGCAGCCTCCTGTGGCCTCGCAGCAGCAGCAGCCCTACAGCAACATGGCCAGGTACCAGCACGGATCTACCTCATATCCTCGCGCCGACGTGGACAGTTTCCTGCTGGACCTGCAGAGTGTGCCCCCGCCTCACCTAAGTGCAGTCAACTCCTCTACCTCTACGTCTGCCTCCCCTCAGAGGGAGGTGCTGGGTGAAGGCGTGGGTGCTGCCAGCGACCCCCATCTGCTGTCCAGGAGCCCGGCCATCTCCTCCACCGAGCTGTCCTGCACCACTAACATGGACCTTGGGCCTCTGCTGGGCTTCCTGCCCTTCAGCCTGCCGCCCTACAGCCCTCACATGGGGATGGGGGGGTTAGTGATGAGCTATCCACCCGCTACCACCACCTCCCCTCCATCCTCTTCCTCTGGGCTGTCCAGCCAGGCTCCAGGGCCGTTCACCTTCTTCCAGCCGTCACAGGCTCATGTACCACAGGGCCCGGGAGCCCATAACCACAGCCAGCTACCTCAGGCGTACAGCAGTCCTGCTATGAGCACTGCTAGCTCCCTACCTCACTACTACCAGGCCTTTCAGCAGTAAGCAGCTCTGTCCCCACAAACGCTGCCTTCACAGGCTTTTTCATGAAAAGGGTCAAACATGAGAATGGCATCTTTATTGTATGTGTGACTTTAGCCTGTCAGTGCTAACGATGCTAATCTAATTTTTTTTTTAACACAACAAATCACCTCATCAGTATTACCTCATTATTTAAAAAGGCATCTTGAACGTTTGAGGAATTGAGATGGTCTCACTACAACCAAAGTAGAGTTCTACTTTTTGGTCAGACCTGTTACCAACGGTGGATGCACTTAACACACGTGTCACAGGCGCTGCACAACGCTGGGAGTTATCCAGTGTTAGGTTACCATGGGAAACGCTACTGTGTGAGGGTACGTCACCCTCCGTACTAAAGAACACTTGAGATGTTCTCATTTCAGAACATTGGAGCAGGAGCGGTCTTGTAGAGCAAGAAAAGGTTAGAGTAACATGTGCTCCGTTTGAGTTAGTGAAAAGCCAATATTGAGAATGCCAACAGCACGTCTGGTGGCTCAGGTGCAACGTGGCCTTTATGGCTGGAATCTTTGTTGGAAAAAAATGAACTTGCATTATAAACCTAACCTGAAAGCTTACTTTGTTGACATGTCAAATATGTTGCAGAGCTTTTGACTGAAGTGAGCATGCTAATGGACGAGGCACTTTTACAAACCTGACCTGTAAAGCTAGTCCTGTTTCTGGGGGCTCCTCGTGTGGCACTGTGGGGCCATGTGTCGTCATACATCTCTATACATCCACATGGGCCGAACAACAGGATGCACAGCTCGGCTGACCCTGATCCCCGCTGGGGGGCTGCTCCACCAGGAGGGGCGCTCAGGGAGGCAGACTGCAGTCAGCAGTTGTATTGAATTCAACTAGAGCTAACCCCAGCGCCCGTTGTGCGGCTTCTGACAGTCTGTCTCTCTGTAGTCTTTTGGGGGGGGGGGGTCTAATAAAACAAATCAAAGCAGATACACGTTCAGCCCCGGGTCAGTGGCAAAGGAAACAAAGCTTTGGCTGAGGTCAACTACAGGCTGACGCAACATGACAGCAGTATAAGGTAGCAGTGGGTTTTGGCAGTTTACTCTGATTGGACACATCCTCGCCCGGCTGTTGGTCCGTAGGCTTGTGTTCATGCTGCTGCCTGGACACTCAGATCGCATGAAGCCAGGATTAAAGGTGACATCCTAGCCCTTAATGCTTTGGAGCAGGTGGCTTGGCCTTACACATCGCACCTTGTTAGCTCTCCAGAACACGTCATCCAGTGACATCAATATTTCACTAGACCAGAACTGACCATTGATGGAATTATATCAACAACTATTTCAAGTGTTGTTCATGAACCCTTTACTGTGTTTGGCCAGAAGGTGCAGGCGATAACACACAGTTAACACAAACTGTGAAGATTGACTGCACAGCTATTACTAGTTGACTGAACAACTAGTAACTCACACATGTTCATAAGAATTGAACTGCAAAGGCATTTTAGAAACAGAATCTAAAATGCAACAAAGTAGCTGTTTGCCAGAGTCCTCGGACTGTTGGGTGCTCTGAGGCTGTCACCTTGGTGAAACAAACTCTAACCTTAAATAGATCCTTTTCTTGGCAGTATTACCTATTAAAGCTAGATTGAAATGCATGTGCGTTTCATTTTAAATATTGCAGGCCTTTAAAGCTTGAAGTCATGCCAAATCACAGGAGGAGGGAAGCTGCTGCACCGCTGCCGTCAACTTTGTTTGAACGGTAGGGTTTTAAAAATAAAAATAGAATGTTTCCCTATACCGCACAACTCGACTGGATGCTACAAGAAGCCAGCTGTGGAGTGCAGTGTGGAACTCCCTCAGAACTTGTATCTGCTAACAACACTAGTCACCACTCGTGGCATCCTCAGGGAGTCTTACTCTGTCTGACGGACAGGGCCTCGCAGAGCAGGGCGGCAGCGGCTTCTTGGGTTGACCTTGAATCCCTGAATCTGCGCTGTTCAAAGGTCAAACGGGGAACTCTGAAATGTACATGGGCCGACTCTGTGCTAACCAGGTCACTGGTCTCAGGGTCGCTGCCCGTGTCCCACAAAATACCTGCACACATGTGCCTGTGTTGGAGCACGGTGGGAATGAACCCCATTGGCCATTGCAGCGAACCCACACCCGGCGTCAGTTCAATTAGTTCTAGCAGTTATTGAATGTCTGCGTCCAGGATAAGGCCACCCCAGCTGTGACAGGGAGATGATCTTGAATCAAGGCTAGATAAATATGCTCAATCAGAAAATGTGGCTATGACATGCTGCAGAGATTTGACGGCACTTAAAACACATCTGTGAAACGTAATTGTTCAAATCCCGCCGTGTGTCAATCATAGCACGACAGTAAGGAAAGCACTTACACTATGTTAATGGATCTATATTTGAGTCTGAAGTAGAGGTCATCCAGGTCTCTACTTATTTCCCATGGTGAAAGGTAGCAACCCTAGCTACTTGACCTGAAGCACTTGAGATCAGCGTTGTGATTAGGCAGAAGGAATAGTCCCAACCCTCCCTGCTACCTGTTCACTTACTTCCCAACGGCCCACTGGATGTGCCCGGGCTGAACCTGTGACCCGCGCGCCGCGAGGGTCCGATGGTATTCCCGAATGGAACGCATCATCAATTCTACAAAGGACTTCCAGCACTTGAACCATTTCCCTGTCTCTTACTATGTTACTGTTGGTATTAACACCCATCCACACGGCTGGGGTGCAGGGTCTCAAAAGTATCTGATGTCCTTCGTACTAAGAGGTGACCCCCCCCCCCCCCCCTCTGATCAAACCAGCAGCCTCCTCATGATGGAGGCTCCACTCATGACGCTGGTCTGTGAGTGGAGATGACATCAGAAATATGATGCTCTCCCTTCTGCCTTAAATGAAGTGATTGTTGAAGGACTTCTCTCACTCGCATTATTACCGGCCTCCAAGTGTTGCCCCGATGTCTTAAAATACTACTGTTGTGCCTCTCTAAGAGTGTCTAATCTCCTGACTGGGTTTAAGCACTTATGACATTTCTAAAAAGACAAAAGGATGACTTTGATCTGTACCTCAAACACGCAGAAGTGTGGCTTTCTGTTTTTATTTGTTTTTGCTTCTAGTTGTTTTGGCTCTTATTTGTGCCATTAGATTGAAACTATAAAAGTAGTTTAATGAATCTAAACTCTTTATCTAGCTACAGACGTTGACATTATAATTTCGTCAAATTTTCTACCTCTACATTTTTGTATATCTTTCTGCAAGAATCATTAGAAATAGTTGTGAGTCGTTAGGCCGATTGGACCAGGCGCTCCGAGCTCCTCTGAAGGGCCGGGTGCACACAGGTCCCACAGCCAAGCATTGTTCTCTTTACTTGCCTTTAATGATATTTCTACTTGTGTACTACCTCAGAGAAGAGACGGGCGACTGTCCGTCGAACTGCAGAGAAATGTCTGTAGAGTTTTATTTTTGTCAGATCAAGCACATGTACTTTGTAACTCAATAGTTTTTTACTGAGGGTGGCTCAGCAGGATGCTGGAGCACCTTGCCTGCTGGCTGCTCTGCATTGTTCCGTCTCAGTGCCTCTCCAGTCTGGAATGTTCACTCTGTTACAGCCGGCCTCTGTCTGGACCAGCACCACAGCTCTCTGTCTGGACCAGCACCACAGCTCTCTGTCTGGACCAGCACCACAGCTCTCTGTCTGGACCAGTACCACAGCTCTCTGTCTGGACCAGTACCACAGCTCTCTGTCTGGACCAGCACCACAGCTCTCTGTCTGGACCAGCACCACAGCTCTCTGTCTGGACCAGCACCACAGCTGCATGTCTGGACCAGTACCACAGCTCTCTGTCTGGACCAGTACCACAGCTGCATGTCTGGACCAGTACCACAGCTGCATGTCTGGACCAGTACCACAGCTCTCTGTCTGGACCAGCACCACAGCTCTCTGTCTGGACCAGTACCACAGCTCTCTGTCTGGACCAGTACCACAGCTGCATGTCGCAACTTCACAAACACATTGATTGGCTTAGAGGATTTTCACTGTGAACGACATCATGGCTGCTCCTGCGTGCTGCAGAGTGATGAAGAAGAAGGAGGAGGAGGCCTCTCTGCATCATGGCTGCTCCTGCGTGCTGCAGAGTGAAGATGAAGAAGAAGGAGGCGGCCTCTAACCTGTGTTTGAACACTGGAAATGATGATGGACATTTGTCATTATTTTCAACATGAATGGAGCACTTGGGAAAGAAGCGGCTGCATCTGGTAATCATCGGCTTGGGGACATCAGTTTGGATATCCCATCTGTGCAGCTTCACACAAGGCCACATGGGACCCCGGACATGCGGGGCCCCTTGAAGGCCCCACATGTCATGGTGTGTTTACAGTTGGTGGTGTTTTGATGAATTGCACAACCAAACGATGATATGAGCTGGACTGCCTGATGATGTCCTGCATGTTCGCTGCTGTCCTTCCATCACACGTGCTCTCCGCCCTGCCTCTTCAGCCTGAACCAGTCCCAGAACACACTCACTGACACAGGCCAACTTACTTCAGGAGCAATACGTGCCAAACACACTTAGACACAATGGCACTTTGGGTTCAGTATCTTGCCCAAAGACGACTCGAGACTTCAGGTGCCTGGGGTAGAATCACAGAGCCCCTCCTGAGCCCCCACACACTGTCAAGGCAGGCGTAATAAACATTGAAGTGGTGGTGGAAGGTACTGACATGATGAAAAAATACCATTTAATATAGGTCAACAATCCATTGCTACAGGATGTTGTCCATGTGGGCGGCCAGCAGCAACATGTTGCCCAGTAGAAGGACACGTTAAAGGACAGGACAGGGGACGTGTTGGAGCATTCCAGACTGATGGTGGAAGAGCAGAGGACCCCGGATCATTTCACTCAAGGACCCTCCAGGGCTGTTCTGGTGTGTTGCATGTAGGTCGACACCTTTAACTTAGATATATTTTGCATTATGTGTTTGTATTATCATTTAATAGATTTTAGAAGACAGTGAAAAGAAAATTTGTCATTTTCTGATTGTCTGAACATAAAGTAATACAAAATAAATAAGTCTTTAGATTTCCACTGTGCCCCTGCGTTTTACTTCTGTTGAATATTGAAAGTTGGTCTGTCACGTTGTTGGGAAAAGTGGCGGGGAATAATTTGTTCAGATTCTAAAAAACACTAAATTAAGCGGCCCCTACAAACAATTCATACACACTGTATATACTAGTGCTGGGGGGAAACGATTATTTCGAAAACGATTAATCGGGCGATAATTTGATCGATTAGTCGACTAATCTAACGATTATTTTTCTGTTGTTCAATTCATAAAAAACGTAATGTAAAAAAAACGTAATGTAAAATATTTTTTTTTCACGATACTGTGTCTCAGGGGATCTTAATATTTAACAAACTATTAATGTGTTATACCAGATTAACGGAAATAATCTCAGCTAATTGACGATACAAACCATGTTTACCAAAACACAAGTCTCATAAAAAGCATCTAAATGACCCATGAGCGAAAAATGCTAACGTACATTGGCACAGAACTCAAGATAAAAGTACCCTTATTACTTATCGTAGCTGCACATACAAGATATCCGATTAAAGCTGAGACTCCACAGATTATGTAGGTATATAGTATCATCACTGAGTGATCCGGACTCGCGACAGGGGAAGCAAATACAGTCATCACAACACGTACCTTTACAGAGTTTAGGGAGATCGTCTCACCACCGTAGCTGTCAATCTGATCAAAAGACGTGTTCAATGGCATTAAAATGAGAAAAAACGCGGCTGAATCGGTTAATCCATAGGTTTTTAACGTCTATGTATACAAAAAATGATTGCATTTATAATCCATAATTCCATTTTAATGTAAAAATCGGAGAGCAAATGCTAGCTGCTAATGGTAGCCACCACAGCTAGCTGGCGCTTTAAATGTTCCAACATAGCCGTTGTGCTTGTGTGATATGCCAACTCCATTTGGCAAAGACTGCAAATGACAATATATTTGCGTTTTGGACTAACTTTAAAATATTCCCATGCTTTTGAAGACCTAGGGCGAGATGTTTTCGTTTGAGGGCTTCGTGCGCAATCCTGTGAGGAGGAGGTGGTAGCCGTGTCAGTCTCCATTGTGTTTGAAGTGCGATTGCGAACTGCTTGTTGCTTTGGGTGACCCACGTGTGTGTAGCGACGCGTCGATGCGGAAATATGTCGTCGACGATATTTTGAAGTCGCACTAGTATATACATACCTACTGTATGCTTACAATACTTGTTGGACAACTAGAGCAGTAACTATGCTACGCTGCTGCTGCAAGACAGGAGCAATAATAGCTTTACTATTCTCTATTCAATGGTTCCTAACATTGAATATGTCTCAGGTCCAAAGTGCACCCCTTGCGTTCTCAGAAAGACAAGGAAAGAGTGAGAACACTCCTCCAGACTGAACATGTTCTATTATTCATTCTCAAAATGTACAATTCTTTTTTTTAACAAATGATCCTAATGCAAAGTGGTGGGGACAAAATGGTCCGTTACCAACAGTGATGGGGACATATGATGTCCCCAATATAAATCATGCCGCCTTTGATCATAACCCTAAGCTATGATGAAGGAACTTCCACATATGATATATCCATACCTCTTGATGGATGATAGGACCCTCAGCAGACTGTCTGAACATGTATGAAGGGAATGAATACAGTGGACTCACTTCCATTTGGGAAATACAAATGTTGAATGAACAGAACTAGTCCAGTACACAGCTCCAGTGAGGTAGAAGCATTTATCGTGGGCTCTTGTGAACGGGGTCATTGAGACCCGCAGCTCTGTCATTCAGCTCATTGTGCTTCCACACAGCTGTGGACCTGACTTATGGTGTGATTCTGTACATAGTTATACAAACTCAAGTGTAGCAAAAATTAAGATTGAAATATTCTAATTACAATCATTCATTGCAAGATTGTTCCCATTATGTTGGAGTATAGGTCAATACAAATAATTCCAAGGGGTTCATATGTTCTGACCACTAAAGAGCCACCAAGAATCTATTCAGTTATTCTTTATCTTATTTTTGATCATTTAATAAGAAATAACTCAGCCACAAACATAACATAAAATAGGGAGTGATCCCAATTTGGGAGAATATTTGGTTCCAGCAGCATGTAAGCAAGGCATTGCACCCAATGGACAGATGGAAAGGAGTACAACCAGTACTCAAGTTGTAAAAAAAAATCAGGGGGGATGGTGGATTTGATCATATGGGGACATAATTTGTGCTGATAACCCGCTGAGGGTGGGAGACCAACCAGCATAAAGATAATTATTATACTCCTAAAACAGCATGCATGTTATGGATGTTCAGATACTCCTGTCATTGCTCTTGACCAAGGCACCTCAGAATTAGAGTCGGTCCCCGGGCTGCCATGGCACCACTAACATTTAGGGTCAAATGCAGAGGACAATTAGTGCAACATCTTTTTTTCACTTTAATTTAAAGGGGGGGAGGGAATACAAAAATGTGGTTATAATGGAAGTATATGGTACAAATCTTGTAGGTTAACAGTCCCTCATTTATTATTCAGATGGATCAGCTGATTATACTAATAATAAAGTCAAAATAGTTTTTAGAATATGGAATTATAGTGTATTTTTTCAAAAAAGCAGTTACTGGTATACGATCAAAACTGGTATCTAAAGGGTTACATTTGTATCGTAATTAATTAAATCATTATGTAAATTAAACACTTCATGAAAAATTAGAGAGAAAAATGTTGACAAATATTGATCCGTCATCATTTTATTGCAGTTCAAATACAAATATGTTATGTTAACATTCCCAATGTTACTTTTTTTAACAGGGCATTAAGTGCAAATTGAAATTGTTTACAAAATATGAAAATATTAAAAGATTATACAGACAATACAAAATAGGACCAATGTTGTCAATGGCTGCCTACTCCACTCTCCCCTATCTCATAGTAGTTTCCAAAGATTTTCATAATCATGCTTTTTGGTCTCAATTTTTCTGGCTCTTGCTTTCGGATTGTTAGCTAAGCAATGGCTTTGAAGCCAAGTCTTGACATATACCTCCGGTCTGAACTTGTTCAGTGGAGGGCCAACACACTTGATGAAAAGCAACCTGACATGCTTTTTACCTCTCGGGAGCTTCTAGTTGTGGTTAAAATGTTCATCTGACTAAACCCACGTTCACACTCAGCTGTGGAGATGACCAGAGTGTTCACTGCTTGAAGGAGGGGTTTCAGCTCTTCTGGTGCTGGTGGTATCATTTCAGCAACAGTTTTGAGTCTTACCAGCTAGCTAACACGAGAGAAACACGTATAACTCCAAACTAAGTTGTTATTGCTGCTTATGTCCATAGATGCCACCTTTGGTGACTAAAGTAGTGAGTAATGACTAAGATTACTGACTCTTGACTTACCTGAAATGTTATTTTTAGTATTTTTAAATATGAAGTCCCTCAGATCGCGATGTCCTCCTGGTCGCTTGGCCATTGTGATGACCGTTACCTGCGCTTCTGGCATCGATCAAACAGGCGCATCACGGTGCTCTGGCGCCCTCTAGGGCACTCGCATAGTATAGCGTCAGTGACTTGGTAAAAATGTCATTGCTCTCTCGCCCACAGTATTTTACTCAAAATGCGCTAAATTAATGTTGAAATAGCAGTAATACCAGTGCCACGTTCATTGATACAATTACATAAGGGATGGAAAGGGGGGATGGCAGTTTTAGAAGGGGGATGATTTTGACCGTTTTTATTTCAGGGGGGATGCCATGCCCCCTCATCCCCCCTCAACTCGAGTAGGTATTGAGTACAACATAACATATAAACATCTCAAAATAGGAAATAAAAACAGAACTTTAACTTGAAGTAAAATATATACATAATGGCAGTGGAAGATATATATCAGAATATTGTCTTTCAAATATACAATATGAGCCGCATTTCACAGATGTATTGTCATGTCACATACACATCTACGGTGCAGTTATGAATGAGCAACGTAGGTCACAGGATCTGCAACAGTGCAATTACAATAACTCTTACAGTAAGAGTAAGATATACTTTGAAAGAAAAATAAAGAAAAAGAGGGAGGGGAAAGATACCGTGTGTAAAACCATTATCCAGTTGTTCTCTCTGACGAGTAGTCGGCTACGGCAACAGTCTTTCAAATCGTTTCTCCAGAGTTTGGTTGGGGTTTATTTTTTTAATTGTTTTTCCTGTCAGTCTACTCCTCCACAGTAGGTGGCGGCAATGCACCAAATCATTGGTTTCCAACCGCCAAACAGAAGAAGATGAAGATTTTTTATTTTTAAAACAAATTGTATTTGCATTTGTTTTAACTATACACCCAGCCTGCAAAAGAGTCGGAACAAACCTAATACATTACAACATCTAAATAAATAACCAGATTTTCATGACTACCAAATAAATATAATTGCAAGCATTTTACCCATTTAAAAACATCCTCTTTTATACACTTTAAAAACAAAGACTACACTTGTCCTTTAATATTAGAGAGTCATTCTCCCTCAGTGAACACAGAACCTGCCCAACAGCCCACACATCCAGAAACCGAAGAAGAAGAAGAAGAAGAAGAAGAAGAAGAAGAAGAAGAAGAAGAAGAAGAAGAAGGGCACGCCCCCTGAAGTTAGCATCTCTTTATACATCCATGGTTAGCATAGATAGTTAACGCCGATTAAGCTCACTAAGTCGCGCAATAGTAGCTCTTAGCCTGTGAACAATTATAAAGCGGAGTAGCGACAATGAGAGACGATTATTTGTGAGTAACGACCCAACCCAAGGTAGGTCACAGGCCGGTGTGTCCGGGGCCACAGCACTAGCTAGCTGCTGATCTGAGTAAACTTTGGTTGATGCATAGTGATCTGGTAATATAACATGGACTCGTCCTCCCTCAATGTGTTGTCTTTTTTGTCAGGACACTTAAAGTACATCCAGTTAAGGTTTATAGCACAAGAATAAGACTGATAGACCTCTGACGGGTAACACGAAAGGAGTCATGAGCTAATGATAACTGGGTTTAATGTGTTTCGACGGCTTCGATCCTAACAAAGACTAACGTTAGCATGCACTGATGTTATTTCGTCTTTACTGAATACATTCAGTAAGTGTCTGCTTCGTGTCATGGCTACAGTTTGTGTTGGTTTTGACATATATCAGTTTACAGACAGTCAGAGCATGCGTACATTGTGAAAGGTCGCACCTGACTCACTTTAATGGCATCCGGACACTCAGCCTCACAATAAAGGCGGACTGTCTCCGAGACCAACAGTTTCACGGCAGGGACACAGAACCCGATTGGTGTCAGTCCGGGTCTGACTGCTGGCAGCCCGGGCCTGAGTCAGCTCATTGGACAGCTAGCTGCATGGCTAACCGTGATATCTAACTAGCGGCTGCTAACCGTTAGCAGAGACTTTAAAATACAGCTCTCTGTCAAAATATCATAATTCACATAATTAATACATGTCCTGTCTTCAAACTGGACTTTTACAATTTACTGACATGTTAATGACAGGTTCATCCACTCAGCTGAAGGTCAAGGAATGATTCAGGTCACCATTATCTCAGTACTCAAGTTGTAAACAAAAATCAGGGGGGATGGTGGATTTGATTATATGGGGACATAATTTGTGCTGATAACCCGCTAAGGGTGGGAGACCAACCAGCATAAAGATCATTATTATACTCCTAAAACAACATGCATGTTATGGATGTTCAGATACTCCTTTCCTTGCTCTTGACCAAGGCACCTCAGAATTAGAGTCGGTCCCCGGGCTGCCATGGCACCACTAACATTTAGGGTCAAATGCAGAGGACAATTAGTGCAACATCTTTTTTTCACTTTAATTTAAAGGGGGGGAGGGAATACAAAAATGTGGTTATAATGGAAGTCTATGGTACAAATCTTGTAGGTTAACAGTCCCTCATTTATTATTCAGATGGATCAGCTGATTATACTAATAATAAAGTCAAAATAGTTTTTAGAATATTGAATTATAGTGTATTTTTTCAAAAAGCAGTTACTGGTATACGATCAAAACTGGTATCTGAAGGGTTACATTTGTATCGTAATTAATTAAATCATTATGTAAATTAAACACTTCATGAAAAATTTGAGAAAAAAATATTGATCCGTCATTTTATTGCAGTTCAAATACAAATATGTTATGTTAACATTCCCAATGTTACTTTTTTTAACAGGGCATTAAGTGCAAATTGAAATTGTTTACAAAATATGAAAATATTAAAAGATTATACAGACAATACAAAATAGGACCAATGTTGTCAATGGCTGCCTACTCCACTCTCCCCTATCTCATAGAAGTTTCCAAAGATTTTCATAATCATGCTTTTTGGTCTCAATTTTTCTGGCTCTTGCTTTCGGATTGTTAGCTAAGCAATGGCTTTGAAGCCAAGTCTTGACATATACCTCCGGTCTGAACTTGTTCAGTGGAGGGCCAACACACTTGATGAAAAGCAACCTGACATGCTTTTTACCTCTCGGGAGCTTCTAGTTGTGGTTAAAATGTTCCTCTGACTAAACCCACGTTCACACTCAGCTGTGGAGATGACCAGAGTGTTCACTGCTTGAAGGAGGGGTTTCAGCTCTTCTGGTGCTGGTGGTATCATTTCAGCAACAGTTTTGAGTCTTACCAGCTAGCTAACACGAGAGAAACACGTATAACTCCAAACTAAGTTGTTATTGCTGCTTATGTCCATAGATTCCACCTTTGGTGACTAAAGTAGTGAGTAATGACTAAGATTACTGACTCTTGACTTACCTGAAATGTTATTTTTAGTATTTTTAAATATGAAGTCCCTCAAATCGCGATGTCCTCCTGGGCCCTTTCTCATTTCATCAAATCCCCCTCCTCGACTCCTCGACTCCTCGGTCCTCCGGTAGTGACCCGGAAATGAATTTCAGCGCGCCATGTTGAAGGACATCTCATTTCTCTAAATGCACGTCGAGGACCGAGCATCGAGCGTCGAGGAGGCTCTCTGGAGGAGCTCTAACCGAGGATACACTGATGGGTCCTCCACGGTCCTCCACGGCTCCTTCGCGGATGCATTTCCGGGAACAGAGATGTTTCAAAGAGTCGTGACGCACGGCCGGACTTATCTCAGCCAATGACAGCTCTGCATGCATCCCCTGGATATTATTTTAGAAACTGCTTTCATCGCGACGCGATGTTTACAGAGAGAACAGCTGTGAGGTCCGTGCAGAAAGCAGAGCAGTGTGTATAATATATATCACTCTATAACAGGCCTACTCTCTTTATTTGCTGTAGTTTAGTAGATATCTACAAACAAAGAGTCGATATTTTTCTAAAAACCATTCAGTGCTTCACAATAAAATACACAACAGCTGTAGCCTGATTATGTGTAGGTGTGTGTGGTACAGTGTGTGTGTAGATGCAGCGGACAGACAGGTCTCAGTTGGTTTGGTGTCCTCTGCTTACTTGTAATACTTTTGGCCCGTAATTTATTTTCCTCATTGCAGCGACCAGAGGGGGGGGGGGGGGATATATCCAGTCTCTGATAGTGTTACGTTATTATGAATGCTCTGTTTGATTCTGAAATTGTATATATTTATATAAATATATACATATATATGTGTGTCCCCGCATCTGTAGCCTGTTATTGTCTCATTATACCGCACTGTGAATGAATCAAAGTAAATATAGAAGTGGTCATGTGTCATATCTGTCCATCAGACAGAGGCTGCTGTGCCTCCTGTCATCATTAATGGACGTCTCTTTAAAATGACCGCTCAGAGGAGAGGAGTTCTCATTTCTCTAACCGCCTGCTGCTTCCCCTCCTCTCTCCTCGGTTCCCCTCCTCGGCTCCTCCGCTCGCATCTCCTGTGGGCGGGACTAAGTCTCGAGGATAGGAGTCGAGGAGGGGAGTTCGAGAAATGAGAAAGGGCCCTGGTCGCTTGGCCGTTGTGATGACCGTTACCTGCGCTTCTGGCATCGATCAAACAGGCGCATCACGGCGCTCTGGCGCCCTCTAGGGCACTCGCATAGTATAGCGTCAGTGACTTGGTAAAAATGTCATTGCTCCCTCGCCCACAGTATTTTACTCAAAATGCGCTAAATTAATGTTGAAATAGCAGTAATACCAGTGCCACGTTCATTGATACAATTACATAAGGGATGGAAAGGGGGGATGGCAGTTTTAGAAGGGGGATGATTTTGACCGTTTTTATTTCAGGGGGGATGCCATCCCCCTCATCCCCCCTCAACTCGAGTACTGTCTATAACCGTGTAATAACATCTAATGACATCTTCATGAAAGGTCAGATTAAAAGCCTTGAACATCATATCATGGTGTGATAATGTGGTGTGATGTTAAGACAACACATTAAGAACTACATTCAACTAAAGTTTAATAAGGCTTTCTGGTTCTGGGTTAACTAATCATGCCAAACACAACTCAAACAATTGTAACAATGCATTATAATTGTCATCATTTACTGAATGACACTAAATGACATCCGTCAAAGAAAGGACATGTTCCTGACAGGAGTCATGCCAGGCGGTAGTAGCACCGTCGGTATAGACTTGGCTGGAAACCGGTAATCCACTAACCGTTACCTAGTAAACATTTTCAACATGGTCTCAACCACTTGTTTCTAGTCTTTTAATACAGAATATTGTTTTGTATAATATGGTCCACTTTGAAATGGACAAGGAAGCAGGGTATGCAATAGGATGTAGCTAGCTTTTGACTGATCATTACCATGGTTTTGTCTGGTTTAGGTGGTCTTCGGTTTTCATCTTAAAACGTCCTCATGTGTTTTTACTAGGGCTGTCAAACGATTACAATTTTTAATCAGATTAATCACAGCTTAAAAATTAATTAATCATGATTAATCACCATTCGAACTATGTCCAAAATATGCCATTTATTTATGTATATTGTTGGGAATGGAAAGATAAATGAAAGAAGGCGGATATATCCATTTAACATACAGTATCTATGTTTATTATAACATTTTTCTGCATGTCAAAATGAAAGACAACCCACACACCTATCAATCATCAAACCGTGGGGTCTGAATTCATTACGTGTTGATTTCTATCAACAGGGGAGTACTTCAGGAAAGTGGACGGGGGGGGCTAGTGGAGAACTTCGTGACCACAGAGTGTGAACGTTGTGATCAGCTGTTTTAGCGTAGTTCTCCAGTGAAGGGGGGGGGGGGGGGGCGTAGTTTTGGCTCAGTTCCGTTGTACAGACCGACGTTAACAGCAGCCCTGTCTGTGCACACGGAGACCGACTCTGTCGTCCGGTGATCTAACCGCCTTCTGGAAAAGCTTCACAAGCACGTCGGTACGCAAATGCGCTTTGTGACACAAGTGACGGTACGCATTTCAGATTACGCACATAACCTGCGTACCAGTTATATGCACCCCTGTACCAGAGCCATATTATTACTATTATATGGCTCTGCCCTGTACTACAGCAAAAGTACTCTGCGTCGGGACTTCCTGCAACAACACCACACCGTTATCTTGATTCTGATTGGCCAGAAGACATTATCAAAGATGTTCTATTGAGAAGACGATCACTACGTGACAAAAGTTTTCAAAACCGTGGCTACTGAAATCAATCTTACTAACTGCTGTCTGTGCAATTTACTCCGAGCGAGTTGGCAGACTTTATTTTGCTTACTTTAACATCATGTCTCATGGTGGGGCTAAGCCATTTCTTGGTATGGGTGTAGCCTACCCCAGCCATACCCTGGCGCTGCCACTGGTGGCACGTATGGGGCGGGCCATACTGCACATGCGTTAAATGCGTTAAATATTTTAACGCAATTAATTCAAAAGATTAATTACCGCCGTTAACGCGATAATTTTGACAGCACTAGTTTTTACACTTCTTGAAACTTAATTGTAACATTTTCAAGTGTGTGTCTCTGCAGACCTGGTCCATCAGGCTTACAATACCACACTACTGGAATAACATTGTTGTGTTTCTAAGCAACCTCTTGTTGAACTGCAGCAGTCTGTCTGGCTCAGTCTCCCTCCAGTATCTCCTGTGCCTCCATTTCTTCAGCGGGCCGAGCTCTATGGCCTGGCCCTCCAGGTCTCTGTGTTGGCTCCTATTGGAGACTGATGGAGAAGCGAGTCTAACCTTTGGCCAAAGCAGTAACAACTTGAGAGCTACAGACAAATGGTCTGAGAGCCTTGTTGGTCGGTTGGCTGGCTAGATATCGACCCCCTCAGATGAGGATGTGTGACATTCTTGAGAGAGCTCTAACCACAACCCTGCGGGGACTGTGAAGGTGCCTCTGATGGTCAGATTGAACATGATTGACAGCCACTCTGCCCATAGACTGTATCTGCAGAGAAACCCTGCTTGACTTTTTTTTGTTGCTTAAAATTGTCTTCAGCATTTGTTTGCACTTTGCTTCACCGACTGGTTTTTAAAATGACAGCCAAAATGGCAACATTGGGTCTTTCTAACTGTAGTCCACAAACCATAAGATGATATAACCATGTCCACTTGAACGTTTAATACTACTGCAGTAGTAGGCTCGAGAGTAGAGCTAAGAGCCCGTCCATTCCTAGAGAGAGAGGGCAATATTTTGCGGGCCAGGGGTGTCTGTAAAACCAATGTCTGAAGGCTTTCCAAGCCACCCTACTTTAGCCCATCATGCAAAGAAATGTTCACATATTGTTGTCTATGAATGGTCCACCAAATCACAAAGCATGCCATGTTGATACAGATATTTAGCCTCTCTTATAAAGCATGATGATGCATGGTTCCTTCAATATTTGCATTGGGACAGTGAAAAGAAAATGTTTTACGTTGATGCTGGAAATGTTGTCTCATCTCTTTTGCTACAAGCTGATTTCAGATTTGAGTCAGACACATTTGCTTATCAGGATGTGTGCAATGTGTCCTCCCCTGTGCAGTGCCATGTCTCTGGTTTTCCCACGACCCAACACCAACGCAGTCCACGGCAAGAAGGATAAGAGACTAATGGCGGAAGTGAATGCATCGCCGCTCAAGCATTTTGTCACCGCAAAGAAGAAGATCAACGGGATCTTTGAACAGCTGGGGGCCTACGTCAAGGAGAGCACTTCCTTTCTCGATGGTACTCTGATATTTTTTGGATAAATCGAGACCCCTAAAACACATTTTAAAAACAATAAAATGTACCAAAAGGTCCTTTCAAACAGCCCCTCAGGAGGACAGATATTGCCACTTTGTCGTTAAAACTGCCATTTTTGATCCTGAAAATGTCAGAAATGGAAACAACATCCACAATAACCTCCAAAATCACTCAAAAATTGTCCAAATGGGCCAAGCCTTTTTTAAACTATTGTGTGCATATGCTAAGTAATGCAACTTGTGCTAATTGTCCCAATTGCCCAACATATGCAGGTTAGCATCCGGCAGTTTCTATATGCTGGGGACCCTACTATACATTTGTGACTTAAAACTTTGGGTCAACTCAACATTTCCGGGTTGACCCAACAGGACTATGAGCTACAAATAGACTATCAAGTTAAAGAGAGAAATGTGTGTGTTCTGATGTTTTTCCTGCATGGCACAGTTTTGCTCCACCAGGCTCATTATGTCTCGTGTGGTTTTCTACTGCAGGTAGTTCCACCTAAGTGTAGTTGCCATACTTGCCAACCTTGAGACCTCAGAAATCGGGAGCATTTCAAAACCACCGCGGGGGGAGTGAGCAGAGGGTCGAGTTGTCCATTCTTGTTCTGTTTTCTGTGACTATCTGCCTCACCCTCTCAGACTTTCAGTTGCGCGCGCTACTAAAGAGACGCGCTAGGTGTATGGTGTAGGTGTATAGCTACTAAAGAGACGCGCTAGGTGTATGGTGTAGGTGTATAGCTACTAAAGAGACGCGCTAGGTGTATGGTGTAGGTGTATAGCTACTAAAGAGACGCGCTAGGTGTATGGTGTAGGTGTATAGCTACTAAAGAGACGCGCTAGGTGTGTGGTGTAGGTGTGTAGCTACTAAAGAGACGCGCTAGGTGTATGGTGTATAGCTACTAAAGAGACACGCTAGGTGTATGGTGTAGGTGTATAGCTACTAAAGAGACGCGCTAGGTGTATGGTGTAGGTGTATAGCTACTAAAGAGACGCGCTAGGTGTATGGTGTAGGCGTATAGCTACTAAAGAGACGCGCTAGGTGTATGGTGTAGGTGTATAGCTACTAAAGAGACGCGCTAGGTGTATGGTGTAGGTGTATAGCTACTAAAGAGACGCGCTAGGTGTATGGTGTAGGTGTATAGCTACTAAAGAGACGCGCTAGGTGTATGGTGTAGGCGTATAGCTACTAAAGAGACGCGCTAGGTGTATGGTGTAGGTGTATAGCTACTAAAGAGACGCGCTAGGTGTATGGTGTAGGTGTATAGCTACTAAAGAGACGCGCTAGGTGTAGGTGTGTAGCTACTAAAGAGACGCGCTAGGTGTATAGCTACTAAAGAGACGCGCTAGGTGTATGGTGTAGGTGTATAGCTACTAAAGAGACGCGCTAGGTGTGTGGTGTATAGCTACTAAAGAGACGCGCTAGGTGTATGGTGTAGGCGTATAGCTACTAAAGAGACGCGCTAGGTGTATGGTATAGCTACTAAAGAGACGCGCTAGGTGTAGGTGTATAGCTACTAAAGAGACGCGCTAGGTGTATGGTGTAGGTGTATAGCTACTAAAGAGACGCGCTAGGTGTATGGTGTAGGTGTATAGCTACTAAAGAGACACGCTAGGTGTATGGTGTAGGTGTATAGCTACTAAAGAGACGCGCTAGGTGTATGGTGTAGGTGTATAGCGTAGGTGTATAGCTACTAAAGAGACGCGCTAGGTGTATGGTGTAGGCGTATAGCTACTAAAGAGACGCGCTAGGTGTATAGCTACTAAAGAGACGCGCTAGGTGTATGGTGTAGGTGTATAGCTACTAAAGAGACGCGCTAGGTGTAGGTGTGTAGCTACTAAAGAGACGCGCTAGGTGTATGGTGTATAGCTACTAAAGAGACGCGCTAGGTGTATGGTGTAGGTGTATAGCTACTAAAGAGACGCGCTAGGTGTATGGTGTGTGGTGTATAGCTACTAAAGAGACGCGCTAGGTGTATGGTGTAGGCGTATAGCTACTAAAGAGACGCGCTAGGTATATGGTATAGCTACTAAAGAGACGCGCTAGGTGTATGGTGTAGGTGTATAGCTACTAAAGAGACGCGCTAGGTGTAGGTGTATAGCTACTAAAGAGACGCGCTAGGTGTATGGTGTAGGTGTATAGCTACTAAAGAGACACGCTAGGTGTATGGTGTAGGTGTATAGCTACTAAAGAGACGCGCTAGGTGTATGGTGTAGGCGTATAGCTACTAAAGAGACGCGCTAGGTGTATGGTGTAGGCGTATAGCTACTAAAGAGACGCGCTAGGTGTATGGTGTAGGTGTATAGCTACTAAAGAGACGCGCTAGGTGTATGGTGTAGGTGTATAGCTACTAAAGAGACGCGCTAGGTGTATGGTGTAGGTGTATAGCTACTAAAGAGACGCACTAGGTGTATGGTGTAGGCGTATAGCTACTAAAGAGACGCGCTAGGTGTATTGTGTAGGCGTATAGCTACTAAAGAGACGCGCTAGGTGTATGGTGTAGGTGTATAGCTACTAAAGAGACGCGCTAGGTGTAGGTGTGTAGCTACTAAAGAGACGCGCTAGGTGTATGGTGTATAGCTACTAAAGAGACGGGCTAGGTGTATGGTGTAGGTGTATAGCTACTAAAGAGACGCGCTAGGTGTATGGTGTGTGGTGTATAGCTACTAAAGAGACGCGCTAGGTGTATGGTGTAGGCGTATAGCTACTAAAGAGACGCGCTAGGTGTATGGTATAGCTACTAAAGAGACGCGCTAGGTGTATGGTGTAGGTGTATAGCTACTAAAGAGACGCGCTAGGTGTATGGTGTAGGCGTATAGCTACTAAAGAGACGCGCTAGGTGTATGGTATAGCTACTAAAGAGACGCGCTAGGTGTATGGTGTAGGTGTATAGCTACTAAAGAGACGCGCTAGGTGTATGGTGTAGGTGTATAGCTACTAAAGAGACGCGCTAGGTGTATGGTGTAGGTGTATAGCTACTAAAGAGACGCGCTAGGTGTATGGTGTAGGTGTATAGCTACTAAAGAGACGCGCTAGGTGTGTGGTGTAGGTGTGTAGCTACTAAAGAGACGCGCTAGGTGTATGGTGTAGCTGTATTAAAGTCCGAGTGGAAACAGTCCTGAGTAAATCTGATTTTGTCAGAAATGCGGGAGAAATATGACCCCTGGAGGAAACCGGGAGATGGCTATGATATCGGGAGTCTCCCGCCAAAATCAGGAGGGTTGGCAAGTATGGTAGTTGCTACTCTCAGATAATCACCATGACTATTCACCCTCATGTTGTTGTGTGTTTAGTGGTGAGTCATAACTCTGAAAGCACTGTTGGGTGTGGTCAGAGAACACACAGAAACATTGGAGTAGATGAATAAGCTGTTTGTCAGCCAGCCAAGTTCCTCCTGGAGCTGGGAACCACTCCTGGCTGGATTGAAACAATATACAATCCTGAACAAAATCTTAAGACCAGGACAAAAATGACAAGTATTCTCATTTTGCACTAATGGATCGTAACCAGTTTGTTAATAGAGCGTGAAAATGCAAAAAGAAGAAACGGGAGCAATTTATTGAAAACTGCATTTGAACTCAAACCGGCTGATCAAAAGCCTTTTTCATTCAGGCGTTCACACGGCCTCCTGATGGCAAAGGCCAAAAGGCTTTCGTTCTTTCAACGTGGCAGGATTGTTGAATTTCACCTGCGCAGACCCGGACGATGGCTTCCAGCGTTCCTGGCGTGACAAGGAGCTCCCACTGGAGATGGTTTTTACGGCACAGTGGAGGAGGCTCCATCGTGTTCTGGGGTGCTTCTTCCTTCAAGGCTCAATGGAGCTGCAGGGTGTCTTTTCTGTGGCTCTGTGGAGATGTTGCAGCGGGCATCCCTCTTGACTGAGGGCGCTCGTCTGTGCGGTGATGACTGGGTCTTTCAACGGGACAACGCCTGCCTGACGAAGGACTTCTTCCAGGAGAATAACGTGGCTCATTTGGGCCATCCAGCCTGTTCGCCTGGTCTAAGTCCCATTGAGAACGTTAGGGGATGGATGGTAAGGGAAGTTTACGTTAGGGGATGGATGGGAAGGGAAGTTTACGTTAGGGGATGGATGGTAAGGGAAGTTTACGTTAGGGGATGGATGGGAAGGGAAGTTTACGTTAGGGGATGGATGGGAAGGGAAGTTTACGTTAGGGGATTGATGGTAAGGGAAGTTTACGTTAGGGGATGGATGGGAAGGGAAGTTTACGTTAGGGGATGGATGGTAAGGGAAGTTTACGTTAGGGGATGGATGGGAAGGGAAGTTTACGTTAGGGGATGGATGGTAAGGGAAGTTTACGTTAGGGGATGGATGGGAAGGGAAGTTTACGTTAGGGGATGGATGGTAAGGGAAGTTTACGTTAGGGGATGGATGGGAAGGGAAGTTTACGTTAGGGGATGGATGGTAAGGGAAGTTTACGTTAGGGGATGGATTGGAAGGGAAGTTTACGTTAGGGGATGGATGGGAAGGGAAGTTTACGTTAGGGGATGGATGGTAAGGGAAGTTTACGTTAGGGGATGGATGGGAAGGGAAGTTTACGTTAGGGGATGGATGGTAAGGGAAGTTTACGTTAGGGGATGGATGGGAAGGGAAGTTTACGTTAGGGGATGGATGGGAAGGGAAGTTTACGTTAGGGGATGGATGGTAAGGGAAGTTTACGTTAGGGGATGGATTGGAAGGGAAGTTTACGTTAGGGGATGGATGGGAAGGGAAGTTTACGTTAGGGGATGGATGGTAAGGGAAGTTTACGTTAGGGGATGGATGGGAAGGGAAGTTTACGTTAGGGGATGGATGGTAAGGGAAGTTTACGTTAGGGGATGGATGGGAAGGGAAGTTTACGTTAGGGGATGGATGGGAAGGGAAGTTTACGTTAGGGGATTGATGGTAAGGGAAGTTTACGTTAGGGGATGGATGGGAAGGGAAGTTTACGTTAGGGGATGGATGGTAAGGGAAGTTTACGTTAGGGGATGGATGGGAAGGGAAGTTTACGTTAGGGGATGGATGGTAAGGGAAGTTTACGTTAGGGGATGGATGGGAAGGGAAGTTTACGTTAGGGGATGGATGGTAAGGGAAGTTTACGTTAGGGGATGGATGGTAAGGGAAGTTTACGTTAGGGGATGGATGGGAAGGGAAGTTTACGTTAGGGGATGGATGGTAAGGGAAGTTTACGTTAGGGGATGGATTGGAAGGGAAGTTTACGTTAGGGGATGGATGGGAAGGGAAGTTTACGTTAGGGGATGGATGGTAAGGGAAGTTTACGTTAGGGGATGGATGGGAAGGGAAGTTTACGTTAGGGGATGGATGGGAAGGGAAGTTTACGTTAGGGGATGGATGGGAAGGGAAGTTTACGTTAGGGGATGGATGGTAAGGGAAGTTTACGTTAGGGGATGGATGGGAAGGGAAGTTTACAAGACTGACGCCAGTTCCAGACCGTGGATGCCCTTCGTGAAGCCATCCTCACCATACGGAGCAACGTTCCCACCAGCTCGCATCAAGCATGCCTAAACAGATTTTTGAAGTTATCGACAACAACGGTGGAGTTCTGTTTTTTTTTGTTGGGCTATGGTCTTAAACTTGTTGCCTACTCTTTATTTGTTGTCTCTTGCTCCTGTTGTTTGCATGTTGAAGCTCTACGAACAACCTGGTTACGATGCACCATTGCTGAATGCACATTCTTGTCATTTCTCACCCAGTCTTAAGATTTTGTATATTCTCGCATGTGGTTTAAAATTGTATTCAGTCTTTTTCACACACACACACACACACACACACACACACACACACACACACACACACACACACACACACACACACACACACACACACACACACACACACACACACACACACACACACACACACACACACACACACACACACACACACACACACACACACACACACACACACACACACACACACATCACTATAACACGGCTATGTTTCTGAGTCTTTCTATGGACACTCCACTACAGCTGTACTGATTGATATGTGTTTGGCCTTCACATGCTAGACTCTTACAAAAATGAGGAGCTGGACCCGGTCACCACGGAGGAGCAGGTCCTGGAGGTGCGGGGTTACCTGGCGAAGGTGGCAGGGATTGGAGAGGTGCTCGCACGCAGACATATGAAGGTCGTGTTCTTCGGGAGGTATGTATATTAAGTGAGATGCACCACTTAGCCTGACACCTTAACGATACCACTGCCCTTCTTCTTCTGTTCGCTACTTTCTTTTTCATTCCCTCTTTTGTGCCAGGGAAACAAATGAATCTTTATTATAGACAAATATGAACAGTCTTTCAGCCCTTAATTCACTTAAAAAAACTTTTACAAAAGTGTCTTGAACCTGCCGTACAGTTCTAAAGGAGCAGGTATTAATGTACCCTTGGTTCTGCAGGACCAGTAATGGGAAGAGCTCTGTCATCAATGCCATGCTGTGTGACAAGGTGCTGCCTTCAGGAATAGGACACACCACCAACTGCTTCCTGAGGGTGGAGGGCACCGATGGGAACGAGGCCTTCCTCCTCACTGAAGGCTCTGAGGACAGGAAGAGCATAAAGGTACAGTGTGCAGCTCAAACTGTCCTGTCCCTAGTCTTTTCTAGTGTGTGTGTGTGTGTGTGTGTGTGTGTGTGTGTGTGTGTGTGTGTGTGTGTGTGTGTGTGTGTGTGTGTGTGTGTGTGTGTGTGTGTGTGTGTGTGTGTGTGTGTGTGTGTGTGTGTGTGTGTTGTGTGTGTGTGTGTGTGTGTGTGGTGTGTGTGTGTGTGTGTGTGTGTGTGTGTGTGTGTGTGTGTGTGTGTGTGTGTGTGTGTGGGCATTACCATCCTTGTGAGGACCTAAATCTGTTTACACAGTCACGTGTGGGGACTCGCCCCCCTTATGGGACACAATGGAGGTCCCCATGAAGGGAATCATTCATTTTAGGGTGAAGACTTGGTTAGGATTAGGGTAAGGATTAGGATAAGGGTAAGGGTTAGGATTAGGATAAGGGTAAGGGTTAGGGTTAGGCATGTGTTGGTTAAGGTTAGGATAAGTCTCCAGGAAATGCATGTAAGTCAATGTAATGTCCCCTGAAGTGATGTATACATGGTGTGTGTGTGTGTGTGTGTGTGTAGACGGTGAACCAGCTGGCCCACGCCCTTCACCAGGATGAGGACCTGGACGCTGGCAGCCTGGTGTGTGTCATGTGGCCTAAAGCCAAGTGTGCTCTGCTCAGGGATGACCTGGTGTTAGTGGACAGGTCAGACATCAGTTGCACTATTTAATGAACACAATACTTCTTTACAGCTTGTCACTTTATTGATGTCCTGCCTCTCTGATTCCCCTCCAGCCCAGGAATAGATGTAACCACTGAACTGGACAGCTGGATCGACAAGTTCTGCCAGGATGCTGATGTGTTTGTTCTGGTGGCGAACTCTGAGTCCACACTGATGCAGACGGTGAGACATTACAGCTGCAAATGTCAAGTAAAGACACAACAGTTAAAACAGGCTCAGGTTGAAGACATCGTGAAGCTCTCGAGCAGTCCAGAGGCCGACAATGGAACGTTGTTAGCGGGTATATCCTGCTGCATGTTTCCATAGAGCAAGTTAAACTCCAGACATTCCGCTTATTTAGTTTAGTTTTTTTTTTAGTTTAGTCAATTTATTGAACATGTCAGAAACAAAAAAATATGACAATAATATATATATATATATATATATATATATATATATATATTCTCTTTTTTTCACTGAGATTAATAATTATAACAAAGTACCAAAAAGAATTATAATAACAAACCTAAAAAAAAATAATTTTCAGATTTGTATCTCCTAGCTACGCCATTAGCTTGGCTATTTCATTAGCCTGTGATGTTCATTTCTCATGATGAGGGGGGGGAGACACCCTGCATCCCCAGGGCTGCCGTGATTAAACGCCATATCATGTTCCAAACCACATCAAGCATTATTTCTGAAACAGTATGGAGCTCAAACTCTTTCTCTCTCTCGCGGGTTTAGCACACGGACAGTACCTTTTTTATATCCGGCTTCTTTACACATATTCTCTCCAGTACAGGTTAGCTCTGAGTGTTAGCGATGATAATGTAAACACAGACCATATTACTTGAAAAACAAATATATATGCCGATATGTCGTCAAGTTCTCAGCAAATCTGGATCAGCTCCGTTGTACCCCCGTCTTTAGAGATGTGGGTACATTAGTTTTGAACTAATATGAACTCTTTGTTATTGTTCCAAACAATGAAATTGCAGCTGTTATTAGAGACAAGAGGGAGTGTTCAGAGTGTCAGTGGATGATTGCAGTCCTCTAGTTCCCATGCCTGATTGACACCAGCTGACAGGGGAAGGGGTTATCCCCACAGTCAACGAGGCTGTGCTCGGCACGATCGAGAGTGCACTGAACCGGCTTCTCTTGTTCTCGTCACAGAAGCTCCTCAGGATTATTCTCTGTAACAAGTAGTCTCTCTTTAAATGCTGTCGTCCTACAGGAGAAGTCCTTCTTCCACAAAGTCAACGAGCGGCTCTCCAGTCCCAACATTTTCATCCTCAACAACCGCTGGGACGCCTCCGCCTCGGAGCCTGAATACATGGAGGAGGTCAGTCTGCTTTCAGCACGCCATCATTGACATTCTTTGTGGCGTTTGCATGAATTGTATCAAGGCTCATTTACTCCTATTCTCCAGCAGAGCCTTTTGACCGCATGTCAAGCTTAAAGGGCCCATGTCATGCTTTTCCGGTTAGTACCCGTCCCCTTGTGTGTTATGAAGGTTTTTATGTGAACGGTCTGCAGAGTCACACACCCTCAAAGTACACCCTGCAGCGAGTAAAACTCTAACACAGAGAATACCTGTCTGTGCTGCCCCAGAACGCTTGAGTTTGGAAAATTGCACAATATAAATCTATTTGAGTAGATCTCAACAATGTAATTATTAATTATGATCAGTAGAAATGGCCGTGACATGGGACCTTTCATGCTACATTAAAATATATTATATCGGTAAAAAACGACTGCAATATGAAAACGACGGTGAATAAAAGCTGGTGTGAGGGCCTTTAAGACCCAGGCGGCCTGTAGTCTGGTTGTAGAACAGCTGGTACTTGAGTATATGTTTTCAGACTGCAGCAGGGTCACAGGCAAGTTGTCTTTTAATATGTTTTGGATATCACTGATGCTCAGTAGATTGGTTCCATGACGTATGGGGCAGTTTAAACTGACCGCAGAGCCTCCTGTCCTGGGCTCGTCCCGTGCCAGTTTGTCATGTTTCCCCTCAGGACTTATTGCTCC
Organism: Pseudochaenichthys georgianus; assembly: GCF_902827115.2. Classification (NCBI taxonomy): domain Eukaryota; kingdom Metazoa; phylum Chordata; class Actinopteri; order Perciformes; family Channichthyidae; genus Pseudochaenichthys; species Pseudochaenichthys georgianus. The sequence continues at coordinate 42,167,448 of NC_047509.1, forward strand.
TCTGTAAAAGTTAACAAGGACCTCGCTGTGGAATTATGCCCTAAGTATTATTGATAAATACAATATTTTTTAAACTTCTTTTCACCAGGATAGAGATTCGCCATGGCCATCACAGGTTCTTTGTCTTGTCCTATTTGAGTCTTTAGTATTTATGAATTATAAATGAACAGGTTAACAGAAAGGATAATATTCACCTTCATTTATCCCAAACAAAGTTGTTGAAGCAGTAAAAGGAAATAATTAAGTAACCTATAGACAAAAGGGGGTAAAAACCGTTTAATGATTAAAACAGCAGGAAAACGTCTGCCTGCTCTCCATAATAATAATAATAATACATGAGACTTGTATAGCACTTTGACAGAGAATAAAAAACAAAACAAAAAAAATAAGAAAGATACAAAAGGAGATAGAGGGGGGGGGTTTGAACAGGTGGGTTTTGAATGCTGTGAGGGAGGAAGAGTCTCTGATGGATTGGGTAGTGAGTTCCAGAGGGTGGGTGCAGCACCGGAGAAGGCTCTGTAATCAGTGACAGCGAACGGATGGTCAAAGTAGGGTACAAATAAACAGGATCACACTAAGCCTGGTTAGTGTTGCCTGACTTTATAAAGTGTGTGTTTTCTTTTATAAGTGTGTGTTTGCGTTCGAGTCACTTTGCTCAGCGCTACTGCTTGTTACGACTTTCATTTGTCGTACTCGCCTTTAACTGTTAGCTCAGGTTAATCTGGCCCCCTGCCGACGTAAGCGTGATGTTCTTGGTTCTTGGTTCTTGCCGGGCAGCCGAGTGGGGACAGCTAAGAACCGGTTTTCGGTGCTTGGAGCCGGCTCCGCTGTGGTGTAAACAGGAAGAACTAAAGCTTAATCAGGCTTTAGCCCGGAACCGACCCTGGAACCGGTTTGGTGGAAAAGGGGCATATGTGCCCCCAGTGTTATTTAGCCACGTTGTTATTACAGTTTTATTCACTTACATTTGGATATCTCTGTGGTTGGGAAAAAACTCCACACTCCCCAATACATTGTATGTGTAGTCCATTCACAGGTTTTTAAATGGACCACATTTTCCCACAAACAAAAATGCATGCCAGCATCTCAGACGCTCAGTGGTTCCATTCTATCATTTCAATAATGTATTCATAAATAAATAGTAAAAAGTGTATTATGTTGTCAGGTCCGCAGACAGCATATGGACCGCTGCAGCAATTTTCTGGTGGAGGAGCTGGGTGTGGTGGACAGGGCCCAGGCCAGCGACCGCATCTTCTTCGTCTCTGCAAAGGAAGTCCTGCAGGCCCGTGTGCAGAAGGCTCAAGGGATGCCTGAAGCAGGTGGGGGGGCTATTCCGTGTGCAATCTGACAAAGCTTGTACTAGGTGATATGACAAGATGATTGTTCATCAGAGGTTCACCCAGAGGTTGCGCTAGACTTTTTCGCTGCCCGTTATTTTTGACGGACAGGATCGTAAAACTTCTGTCAAAATCCAGAATTACCCGTCGGCCTTCACATAACTCTGAGGGGGGGGGCTGAGGGGGGGGGGACAGTTCACATGCGCCATGTTATGCATGGCTGCTGCACCTCGCGGGAGCGTGCACAGCGTAAAGCCAAAACTCACAGACATTTCAAGGATTTCACAGTTAGGTTTGGAAACGGTATGATTTCCTTTTTGGAGGGCATGCATAACACGGCATAACACCGGAGCCTCGCTGCGGGGAAACTTTGGCGCAGTTCCGAGTTTGTTCTAATCTGTCAAAATGACGGACTGCTTTCAGATTTGTCCGTCATTGTTAAAAAAAATCCGTCATATACGGAAAATATTCGGTTAACGCGACCTCTGGGTTCACCCCAATGTCCCTCCTCGACTCCTCTCTCCGCGTGACTTGACCCGGAAATCGATCAAGACACGCCATGTTGAATCACTTAAATACACGTCGAGGAGAGAGGAGGGAGGAGAGGAGGGAGGAGGCTTCCAGAGGAGACGAGGAAGGGTACACGAGTGCAGACTACGCGGAAGTGTTATCGCTACTTGTGCATCAAAGCTCCGCCCCCAGCTGCACAGCCGTCTGCTCACTGCAGCTGTTCTGAATCTAAGCTCCGCCCCCAGCTGCACAGCCGGCTGCTCACTGCAGCTGTTCTGAATCTAAGCTCCGCCCCCAGCTGCACAGCCGGCTGCTCACTGCAGCTGTTCTGAATCTAAGCTCCGCCCCCAGCTGCACAGCCGGCACGTCAAACATGTAGGATATATATATATAAATAGTAAAACAGATAACGTACTTAAAAAATCCCAATGCAAAAGTTCATTTGAAACGAGCTAAAATACCATACTGAAATTAATATTATTGTCATGATTATTATTATTAGAACTTAAATTGTATACCTGGAAAAACAAATACAGGACCGAAAAGAATACATACTATAGTAAAAGAGATGGAAGAACTCATTTCAGTTAACATGTGAAAACTAAATCCCAGGTGACAGTCAAGGGGAGGCTGGAGGGAACGAGGATGTCACAACTCGTACCGGAAGACTCCTCTGTCTCTTCGTGCTGCCCCTGTGAGACGTGAGACGCGAGGGTGAGATGCACGTGAGGGAAAGAAGGAGGCCAGATAATCGGTTGGGATGAACCTCAGATGTTGGGCTGTCCTCTGTTTTGCAGACTGGAAGCCCAGCTGTTTGGACCACACCTCAGTTCTGTACATAGCACTTAGAAGCTGCTCGCAGGATTCATGCTGTTCTGATTGTGTTTCCTCTCGGATCCTTGGAAGTCGCTTTGGATCAAAGCAACAGCTAAATGAAATGAAACGCAATGTTCCATGTTTTTGGTCAAATCTCTTTCAGTTGGACATCTTTAAGTTTCTCCTTTCATAATGTCAGTTGAAAATACTGTAATTCCTAATATTTGGTTGAAATATATGTTTTCAATTTTAAATGTTGAAAAGGCTGTATCGGCACATTTTCACCAAAAACATTTCCCTTCAACTCTGACTACCTGCGTGAGTTAAAATAAACATCCAGCTGAACCACGGTGGTGCTGTCCGGAGGGACGTCTATTCTGTGGAGATGTTTTTCACAGCACTGCATTTCTTGTTCTGTTTCAGGGGGGGCGCTCGCAGAAGGATTTCAAGCCAGAATGTTTGAGTTCCAGAACTTTGAGAGGAGATTCGAGGTAAAATCCTCATGGATATAGATTTCAATTCACGATACGTGTGAATACATTTATATGTAATTACTTTGACTTCAGTGACGCTGCGTTATTGATGACAGGAGACTGGAAGTTCCCCCTGCTCTCAGTATGTGCGCTATGCTAGGCCTAGCACATTCTGGGCCTGTCTCTGTCCTGGCCAGCAGACATGACTTAGACAAGATGGCAACACAAAAGCAATTCCTTACTGTATGTGCAGCCATCCACTGTGCTGAGCTGATTAGACTCACAATTCCTCTATCTGACCCCCAAAGGAGAAATGTACGTTGTTACAGCAAAGTATTATAGATAGAGACGAAGAAAATATAACATGCACATAGTATTTAAAATAATAATTATTAAAATGTACAGAAGTACAAGAGATGCACTGTAGACTGAAGCACATTAGCAACATTATTATTGCACATAGCCGTAATGGACGGACTAACTAGGAGTAGCAGCCAGTAGTAGTCATACTAATATTAGCAGAACATATTGCAGATACATGTTGTTGTATACCAGTGGTGTCACAGTCTCGTTCTTTCTTTAACATCAACGCGTGTCCTGTTGTGTGTAGGAGTGCATCTCTCAGTCCGCCGTGAAGACAAAGTTTGAGCAGCACACTGTGAGGGCCAAGCAGATCTCTGAGGCCCTGCGCCGAATCATGGATTCTGTTCACGTGGCTGCGCAAGAGCAGAGGTAAGTCGGGTAGTTCAACTGTATGGATCATGTGAAGCGAAGATTGGAAACGCATATGATCATGGGTGAATAAATGAGATAAAAGTGTTGTATTCTCCATAAGCACCAACAGAATGAACAATGCTATTGAGCAGCACCTGGTGGGTTGTTTCTGTTGGCAGGATCTACTGCATTGAGACCAAAGAGGACCGCCAGGACCGGCTGGAGTTCATAGACAAGCAGTTGGACTTGTTGACCATGGACTGTAAGGCCAAAATCAAGAAGATCACTGAGGAGGTGGAGAGACAGGTGAACATGAACACGATGACATAACATACCTGCCTGCCCAGCAGCTGAGGGGGACCAGCAGGCCTTTGACTCTCACACCCCCTGCTCTGTTGCAAAGGGGACGCTGTGGGAAAGGGGCATTTCATGGTCCCATAGAAACAGTATGCCTCAAAGCTTTAAGCTGAACATCTGAAGACTCATTTGTGATGCAGCCCAGCACTGATTGGATGTTCTAGTCACCTGAATGTTTCATCAGGCTGTGATTATCCCAAAGCTGGATTTCGACAGCAAGGTCCATTTATACTACAGTGGATTAGCTACTATGTCAACGAAGACCATCACACACACAGTACATACAATGGAGCTCATCAGATGCGTTCCAGTCATGCCCGATTCAGCAGAAGCTGCTATGGTTCTACACAGAGCCTGGAGAAAGGGGCCCCTCTGAATTCGGCCAAACAAAACTGCAATTTAAAATGTTGTTTTTGTTTGTTTATCATGTGTCTGCCAAGTGTTGGCTGGTGTTCTGTGGGTTATAACAGAGGTAGTGTGTTCACCCCCGCTGTTTGCTCATGTTCAGGTGTCCAATGCGATGTCGGAGGAGATCAGGAAGCTCAATGTGCTCGTGGAGGACTTCCACATGGACTTCCACCCATCATCAGTGGTGCTCAAGGTCTATAAGAACGTGAGTACACACACCACACAGGGTGTCCTTCATGTCTGCTGCACAGGGCAGGCCACAGTCTTTGGTCTCTACCAGGGGTCGTCAGCCTTTTGGACCAAAAGAGCCATTTTCACCCCTTTTCCACCGATTGGTTTTGTCTGCAGCCGCAAAACATATTTGATAGCTTGATAGCTTATAACGTTGTATTGTTACATCATAGACCCAAACTACAGTTTTTTTGCATTTATTATTTATTACATTATATAAAACTGCATTAAAAACAAAGAACTCTTATAAGGAGAATTAAAAAAAAAAAATACACAGGCCAACTTTAAAATAATTAAACACTGCACTTAGGGAGTCCTCTGCACATTTGAAGGAAATGAATGTAATTGAAATGGGCCCACTTTGAAATGAATAAAACATATAGCTGCACCCTAAAAAGAGTTTACTGATTGAATTATGACTGAAGATCTTCAGCTGTCTTCCTCTCCCGTGTTGTTCCTCCAATACGTAAAGGCTGCAGCACCTTGACAACTTCTCTCCCCATATCAAACATCCCGGTAAGCCTGCATCGTTTGCTGTGAAAGCATATCTCTGTCCACGCAGAATCAAACCCTCTGTGTCCCTCCGGTACTTTTCTTTGATTTATCCATAGGTCGCTCATGGAGCCGGGGTCAGGTTATTCGCCTCTGAGGAAAGGCGCTGGCGCGGGACCGTAGCAGGATGTGACGCATATTTTAGTTGACCTGATTAAAACAGTTTTTTTTTTGTATTGTATGTGTCACAGTATCACCTCAAAATACAATATACGAAACATTTTCAATAGTCCTACAAATATTTTTATTTTATTTCCTTCTTATTTTTGTCTAAGCTCAAGCGAGCCAGAGCAGAGGGCTTAAAGGGCCGCATGCGGCTCCAGAGCCTTGGGTTGCCGACCCCTGGTCTATACCACTTCCTTTGTTTCCACATGTGTACACAGATTCCATACTGTCCATGATGGAATGTTCTGAAATTTGACAGATAATGTGTGGGTCTTGCAAATGAATAATCAGTTGCCTGTGTAATAGTGCGTTCACGCCGGACACACAGCAGATGTTGGTCCCCCCATGTTCAGGATGTGTTTGCATGTCAGCGTTTATCTTCCAGCCGTTCTTTGTGATGGTCTGCTGCTCTTCGTCAGCACTGCTCGTTGAGGTGGGCTCGGCGCCGGGGCCCTACATCACCAGAGCCCTATCACTGGCTCATTTTACTCACTGTTGTACATGGTCCTTTCTATGCCTCAGTCTCTGAGGGCTGGGCCACCCTCGAGCTCAGCTGACCCGCTTTAGTCTTGCATCAGATCGGCTGTAGGTCCGTGTCAGACCCTCCAACAGCTCCAGATATCTGTTCACACCAGGAACACTCGGTGTGTTTGTATGCCATCTTGCTTCATTGCTCTTCTCCTCACGCACATTCATACACACCACATGTTTGATTGTTATCCGTATGCTTGTTTAATGTAGTTGTACAATTGTTGTTTATTGATTGGATTGCTATTGAGGAAATAAGTATTGCCAATTGCTATTGCTTTGATTGTGACAGTCAGTGGTTGGACCACTTATTGCCTAGTTCTTGGTTGGTTTCACATTATTCTCAATGCGTATTATACTAATCATTTGATTGATATTAATAGTTATATTGGATATGTGCTAGTAACCAAACATGCCCCTAACAGTTCCCGGCATGGATGTGGGTGATGGTGGTCATTGGTGAAACAGATGATGTCTATGATCATTGTTATGGCTCAGTGGTCCAGCAGTTTGCTTTACTGCTTCTGTTTGTTTGTTTGTTTGTGTTGTAGGAGCTGCACCGTCACGTAGAGGAGGGTCTGGGCAGCAACATGTCGGGGAGATGCTCCACCTCCATCACCAGCGCCCTGCAGGCCACACAGACCGACATGATTGGTACCGCTCATGTTCACACCTGACACTGCTGTTCTGTGTGCACAGGCTCCAATCAGCTTCAATGTACTGTTGGCATAATGCCACTTAGAGGTGTGCAGGTGTGTGCCCGCCCGCTCTCTTGCTGAGCTGTGTTTGGGCTCACTGCTGTGAGCTTTTATCAAACAGCTAATGCCAGCCGTCACAGATCATTTCCAAACTGTCTGTTTCTGTAGACCAGTCGTTTTCAACCACTTTGCCGTGGCTCACTAGTGGCCATGAGAGATCATCAGGTGCTCCGTGGGAAACTTCACTTAGTCGGTCCACAAATATTATTTAGTTGCTGCAAATAAAATCTAACAGCGCCATGGTCCCAAGCAAGCTTTAACGTTATCTCCAAACAAAACACTGCACTTCAAAACAAGAACACATACTATCTTGTTCGCCTGCGTTAACAAACTGAGAAAAGGGTATTTTCTTTATGAGAAGCTAGGTACTTTAAAGGGGACCTATTATGCATTGATGTCTTTTATACATAAATAAGTGTCCCCGGTGTGTCAAGAAACTCACAAAGTGTCAGAAAACAAAAGCGTGCAGTGGTTAGGAGCATAACATAATCACGGCAGCGTTTAGCTGAGCTTCTCCCCGTATAAATCCCTCTAGCAGGGGAAAGCTGTGTGACGCTACAAAGGGGCGTGGCTAGCAGAATCAGCCTGTTTGCAACAGGGCTTTAAAAGGGGTATGGGCAGTATGAGGCATGCTAAAATGGGTGATCTTTTTGGTATTTTAAGCAAAAAACTTCAGACATGTTTTGTATAGGTATGGCCCTACAATATATTTTTTCAATATAACATAATAGGTCCACTTTAAAGGTAGGGTAGGTAATTCACTTCAGAAACAATGCTCTTAACATCCCGATAGCAGTGAATATCTTAAATGCTTTGACAATAAATACATTAAAAGAAAATTTCATCTGTGGAAGCCGTAGTACTGTAAAAAGCACGACCAATCATCTGAGCCGGCCCGGCTAAAGTGACTGGATGGCCTACCTGCCTGTCAGCCTTCCATCTGTGCACAACCTTATCTCGTGCCCTCATTGGTCATGTGCGCGTTCGTGTGTGTTGGAGGAGGGGCTCTGTGAGGAAGTCTGAAGGAAGGGACAGATTTTCTTCGGCTGTGTACTTTCAAATTCTAGCGCACTCGAGCTGGTTTCTGCTTTCTTACCTACCCTACCTTTTAAAGGTGGGGTAGGTAATTTAATACTAACTCAACACTTAATGATGAATCACATTACATGTGCTAAATAACGGACATTATGGGCCAGACTACCTTATTACTTTTTTCTTAAAGGGGACCTATCATGCAAAATGCACTTTGTGATGTCTTTTATACATAAATATGTGTCCCCGGTGCGTCGGGGAACTCACGCAGCGTCAGAAAATAAAACCCTCTCTCTTTTCCTCCGTACCCAAATCTTTTAATAACGGGTGTATAACGAGCGGACACAGATTTCCATCTGCTATGACGTCGGCGGACCCACAGAAAGTTGCTATCCGAAACAATGCCTGACGTGTTTTGGACATAATCTCGTCTTTGTTTACATTGGCAAGCCTCGCTAACACTCAGAGCTAACCTGTACTGGAGAGCACATGTGTTTAAAAAGCAGGAAATAAAAAAAGGAACTCACCTTGTGATAAACCTGCAAGAGAAAAAGCATTTGAGCTCCATACTGTTTCAGAAATAATCCTTGACGTGGTTTAAACAGGATGACGTTTTATCACAGCAGAATTTAACTTTATCTCTGGTAGAATTCTGATCAGGCATTAGCTCCGCCTCCTCTTTTTTTTTTTTTTCAAGCTAAGGACCTAAAATCTGAGTTTCTCTAACAGGGGGTTTGAGCAATATGAGGCATGGCTACAATTGGTGATCTGTTTTTTGAAAAAAAAACTTCACAGACATGTTTTATATAGGTATGGCCCTACAATATATTTTTCAAATATAGCATGATAGGTCCACTTTAAGATGTGTTGTGATATAGATTTCAGGTCACATCACCCACCCTAAATGTTGCCGCTGTCACTGAAATCTGTGCTAATTTGAAAAATGATCTTAATTTGTGTGTGTGTGTGTGTGTGTGTGTGTGTGTGTGTGCAGATGGTCTGAAGCCTCTGCTGCCCCCCCCAGTCAGAGAGCAGGTAGACAAGCTGGTTCCCCGGCAGTGCTTTAGCCTCAGCTATGACCTGGCCTGTGACAGGCTGTGCAGCGACTTCCAGGAGGACATCAGCTTCCACTTCTCCATGGGCTGGACCATGCTGGTCAACCGCTTCCTGGGGGCCAAGAACACTCGGCGGGCCCTCATGGGCTACAATGACCAGGTAACATCTTGAAGAAGATCATAGAATAGAAACCCCCTCACAAGAGGGCAGAATAAAGGGTATATTTATAGAAAGAGTGGAGGACAAAGTACGTTGGTTTGCAGGTGTTCTAGTCCCAATCATGGACTGAAGTTGGGTCTGCCTTTACTAATTCAAATGTTTGGAAATGTATGTTTTTTTTTGGCGTTATGTCTACCCCAGGTGAAAAGGGTTAACATTGGAAGTAATGGATGGCTAGACTGTTGCTTTCTGTGTAATAATGTTCAAATTTGCAAATGAGGCATTTTATAATAACATGTGCTAATCTGCACACAGTTCCAGAACAGAAAGGTGAACATGGAATTATGACAGGTTCCATTGTGTTGAGTCAAATGTTTCTACTGAGGGAAGTTTGGATATCTCTCTGCATCACTCACTGTTAAAAGCCATTTCAGCATGTTTTAAGACTAATACTTTCTAACAATCAGGACAAATGTGAGTCTCTGTCAAAACCTTGAGAATATAGAGGGAATACAATTTGAGATTTGCTGACTGTAAGTGCTGATTAGACATGGCGTATATCCCTCATTGAAATTAATCACGAGCTTATGCATTAGTTATTGATCACAAACACTAATGACACTGCTGGTTTGAGAGTTTACAATAAAGTAGATCCAGTGTGCAATGTATCAGGCAGTAAGGTTCCTATAAGTACCTTGGTGTTCATAGATGGTACACTCAGCTGGAGGGTCCATGGAGAGCAGTGCTTCTCAAAGTGTGGTCCGTGACCGCCCCCTAGTGGTCTGTGAGTATATTTGGTAACATTTCATATTGGATAAATTAATTTAAGTTTTCCGCACTCTCGCGGGAATATCTCCGCAATGGAGCGAGCTTAAGCTTAAGCTTTCGATTGCATGATATAGCCCAGCGCAACACCTTCGTCACACATGTTGCCACTTGTTTGTACCATATTCAGGCGATTTGTAATCTGTTCTAGAAAAACGATGTGTTTTTGGATATTTGTGGAGTTAGTTGGTCCGCAAGTGTTTTTTTATTGGTTAAGTGGTCCTTGGTTTGAAACAGTTTGAGTACCCCTGATGTAGAGGGTCTGTGCTCTAGACTTCAACAGCGGCTGTATTTTGCGTACACTCAGGGCTTACGGAGTCGAGCAGAAGTTCATGTTATTGGTGTATCATGCAGTGTTGGAGAGCACCATGCGATATGGTATCATGAGCAGTCCATTATTAGACAGGCACAACAAACCGTGTCTGACCCCCCCCCCACATGCTCCACCCAGAAGTCCAGCTCCTTCCTTCTGGGAGAAGATGCAGGGTTCCCAAGAGCAGGCTGAAGCTCTAGAACAGGGGTCTTCAACTAAAATTCAACGAGGTCCAGTTAGAGAAAATGTCCCCATGCAAAGGTCCGGAACATCAAAATGTCTGACTTGCTTCATGAATTAGTGTGAAATATATTGAAGTAGCTGCAGCTTTATCAACGTCTGCATGTAATCAACAACTGACTGCCAATCAAATAAAGAAAGTACAAAAACAACAATATTTATTGTGTATTAACATTGAACTATACAGATATACAGTAAACACTGTGGATATGTGTAATGTTCCTCTCGCGCTGCATTTACAAATAAAATAGAGAAAATAAATAAAATAGCTTTTGAAAATATGTGCATCTTAAAAGTGCTTAATTTTAGATAAATAAAATAAAGTGTAGCAGCAGCAGCTTGAGTGTCCCTTTTTCTTTGTTAACCGTTTCACATCATGACTTAACAGTTTCAGACGATTATAGAACAATATCAGTCTTTACACATCATAACAATTACATTTTTTTAAAGTTTCTCTTTCTTTCCCTCTTATATTGCAGTCCCTCACTCACTTTTTTTAAATTCAGTGTGAGAATTGAGCTTGAGCTTGTCCTGCCAGGAGTTTGTAAATCTGGGCTGACATGGAGTCAGGGCCATTCTCACACACATGCAGGTGCTCATTGGTTACAGTGATGAAACACAGGTATGGGGAAAAAAGAGAACTATTTGAAGCAGGAAAAAAACAGTGTAATATACCATCTGACAAAGGCCTGTGCTGTAATGCTTCAATTAACTGGCAGTTCTTTATAATATACTCAGATCAATAGGAGACAGAGATGTTATAAGTTATAAATCAAGGGTTTTTATTATTATTTACAGCAGGGGTGGGGAACCTTTTTTCTTTCAATGTTTACAACAACCTCCGAGGGCCGTACAAATGATTGAACTCAACCTCTGCTTAAAAAAACTAAAATCACAGCCCATTCATTTGGCCTTTCTTTCATGCTGTGCAAAGAAAAAGCAACCTCTTAATCCAGATATTTTACCATGACTCACGCATGCATGCACGTGCACGGTGTGGCATGACCACCAACACAGAAAGATATGGACACAAGATGTGTGCAAATGTATTAAGTATCCTATCCATGTGAACATGATTTAAGTGGGGAGAGACCTAACCTCCTCTAGGGGGGTCCAGGGGCATGTTCCCCCGGGAAGATTTTTTTTTTTTTTTTAAATATTGAAATTAAAAGCATCAATCTGGTGCACTTTGAGAGCAATATTAAGAGATCTATGGATACATCTCTCAACACCCATATGAAACATAACTGTAAGCATATTTTTCTTTTGGGATATTTTACAAATCACTCCCATTTCAAACTCTATTCTTGTTATTTTTAACAACTTTTTTGTTACTGTCATATAGTATTTTATACCTGTTTTTCATTTAGTCTCATCAATAACTGTATTGATCATATCAAGGTGTGCCTTAACCTCACTGAGCTGAGGTTATTTGAGCCTCAGGACTCAGGAGAGAGCTCTCTTCCACCTGGTTGTAGAAAAGCTCTTTAAATTCGTTAGCATAGCTAGCTAACCAGATGCTAATAACAACAGATCGCCACTGTGCTTACAACTAAAGACACAGCCAGGTAAACACTGTGGCATGTGTACGGCTCCTTATGGGTATTGCAATATTTTAAGGGCTGGAGCGGCGTTCCGGTGCTCTCTGTCAGCACTCCTTTCAGACGAGACATATACCACGTGAAGACACATTACGCTCGTGTTGTGTTCAAGGAACCTGTCCTTGGCCAGGAAAAACAGGTACTCGCTTGTTTAATTATTTTTGCGGTCTAGATCTCTTCTTCTTTTTTGAAGTGAGAAGTTGTCCGTCAGTCAGACTGACGGACGGACTCCCCCCCCCACCCCCAAAACGAAAACTCTTCGGTTCTCCACGAATTACACAAGTCACCCAAATCAGTGTTAAAAAAGCAGGAGGAGCCGAAAAATCCCCTATTAATGTATTGATTATAGCTCCGGGTCCATATAGGTCGGCGTCTGGGTCCGGATCCGGACTGCGGTCCGCCTGTTGCCGACCCCTGCTCTAGAAGCACACGTTCCTGCCTCTGTCCATTAAGCTGCTCAACACTCACATGTGATGTAATACTCATGTTGGCCATGAGGGGTGCAATAGGTCGCCTGCGTCAGTAGGTGCGTCTGAGTATTGTGTTTGTGCAAACGGTGTATGAGTGATGATATGTGTATGTATTTTAATGTTTACTATGTGTGTATATGTACATGTATGTGGAACTGCAGGACGGAGTCCAGAACACATTTCCATATATCGTTTAAATGTTAACAATGAACAAATGTTGAATAAGACAAGTTTTCTTAAATCAGTTCATCATGCTACCTCAGAATTATCCACAATTGCAAATTCTTAAGTTGTGTATTCCTCTACTTCCTACATACTTTCCATAGAGACTTTGTAGCGGTGAGTTTTTTTTGCTATGCTGTTTGGAGCGTCCAGTTCTGAATGTGGCCCTGTCCCCCCCTGCAGGTCCCCCGGCCCCTGGCCCTGACCCCGGTCAGCAGCAGCATGCCCCCCTTCCCCCAGGGCTCCGTGACCCAGGAGGAGCTGATGGTCTCCATGGTGACTGGTCTCGCTTCCCTCACCTCACGTACTTCCATGGGTGTGCTAGTCATTGGTGGCGTGGTGAGGACACACTTACACACTCACACGCACACACACACACACACACACACACACACACACACACACACACACACACACACACACACACACACACACACACACACACACACACACACACACACACACACACACACACACACACACACACACACACACACACACCTTGGTTAACCCCTTTTCCCCCCTATTTTCCAATTACATTTATTGAGAGGCGGGCCTTGTGTCTGTGTGAGCAATGATAACATATCATTTTATCTATATATCCATATTAATAATGTAGTGACATGAAATATTACTAGTTGAAACATTTGTATATAATACTTTGAATACTTTGAATTCCTGTTTTGAAATGTAGTAGCAGTAAAATAAAACAATAAGTAATTACTACACTCTTAATGTGTGTTTTATTATGATGCACGTTTTTACATCACATGCATTGATTGATGCATTGATGCTTGGTTGATTCAAAGCCCTTGCCCTCAAAAAGCTTTTGTACACCAGGACAAGCCATCAGTGATCCTGACCGGCTGGATCCATATTATAGCAGCTCATATCTCGACACTCACACTCTGGTCCAGTGCGTGTAGATATTAGAGGGGGGGTCAGCAGACATAAAGCGCTGTGTGTGTGCAGATCTGGAAGGCGGTGGGCTGGCGTCTGATCGCCCTGTCAGTGGGTCTGTACGGACTCCTCTACATCTACGAGCGGCTCACCTGGACCACCAAGGCCAAGGAGAGGGCCTTCAAGAGACAGTTTGTGGACTACGCCAGCGAGAAGCTGCAGCTCATCGTCAGCTACACCGGCTCTAACTGCAGCCACCAAGTGCAGCAGTGAGCATGTTAACATTGACGACAAGCTGTTTGAGCGTGTAACGAACGCTGCATGTCTCCTGACCCCACGGTGTCTTTCTGTCCTCAGGGAGCTGGCCAGTGTCTTTGCTCAGCTCTGCCAGCAGGTGGATGTGACCCGGCAGAACCTGGAGGACGAGATGACTGACATGAACACCAAGATTGAGCTGCTGGACAGCCTGCAGAGCAAGGCCAAGCTGCTGCGGTGAGACACACACACACAAATATATATATATATATATATTTCCGTATATCGTTTAAATGTTAACAATGAACAAATGTTGAATAAGACAAGTTTTCTTAAATCAGTTACATGTTACATGCCTAAAAGGCCATATATATATATATATATATGGCCTTTTAGTTCCTGCCAATATCCAGCAACTTGGCAGCCATTGAAGAGGAGTGGACCAACATTCCACAGGCCACAACCTGATCAACTCTATGCGAAGGAGATGTGTTGCACTGCGTGAGGCAAATGGTGGTCACACCAGACACTGACTGGTTTTCGGACCCCCCCAGACCCCCCCAATAAAGCAAAACTGCACGTTTCAGAGTGGCCTTTTATTGTGGCCAGCCTAACGGCCCGTCTACACTACAGGCGTCGAAAAATGCTTTCAACGCTTCGCCCATTCATTTGAATGGGGTGACGTAGAAGATTTTTAAACTTTACCGAACTGCATTGTGGGGAGGATGGCATGGCTTTGCAAGCATCACGAGCATCTATCGGCATCAAAAGTTGAACAATGTTCAACTTTTGAGGCTCGATGCTTGGCATCAGCCAATCAAATCCCGCGTATGCAAATCTGACAGTACAAGCGCAAGCCAATCAAACCGCGTGTATGCTGGGAGAGACGACGCAGGTCATTTCCTTATATTCCAAAAAATTGAGGGAAAATTCATTATAGGGTTAGTGAATCACCCGGTGCTGTATGATCAGTCTCTGTTCATCTACCGGATACAAACTGGAGGAGCGAGGCATGGAGGGAGGTGGCAGAGACAGTGGGTGGAACTGGTAGGGTTTCGCCTGTTTGGGGATTTTATATCCAGTTTACTTCGTTTTAACATTGCTATTGCTTTGTATGCCGGGGGCGGGAGGGAGATTCCTGATTGGTTGTTGGTCGCCTTGGGCGCGAGAAATCGCCAAGGCTCAGACACGCCCAGCTTCAAGATTTTTTTATGCCTGTATGTAGACGGGCCGTAAGGCACACATGTGCAATAATCAGGCTGTCTAATCAGCATCTTGATATGCCACTCCTGTGAGGTGGGATCTATTATCTCGGCAAAGAAGAAGTGCTCACTATCACAGATCTGTTCAGATTTGTGAACAATATTTGAGAGAAATGGTTATTTTGTGTTTATAGAAAATGGTTTAGAGTGTTGCATTTATATTTTTGTTCAGTGTATATATATATATATATATGTATGTGTATATATGTGTGTACATATATACATATATATATATACACATACATATATATACACATATATATATACACATACATATATATACATACACATACATATATATACACATATATATATACACATACATGTAGTTGTTACGGTGTGTTAACTGTTAGCCCTCAATATGTGTGTCTGTGTGTTGTTGTTGATAGGAACAAGGCGGGCTGGCTGGACAGCGAGCTGAACATGTTTACCCAGCAGTACCTCCACCACAGCAAGTGAAGCACAGAGCGTCCACCTGGGGACGGACACCACGGAGGAACACGGCCCCCCGCTGAGCCCCCCCTCTAGATGACACGTCTGAGATTTGATGCTAAGAGGAGAGATCCACAGTGTTGTGCAGAGACACCGAAGGGTGATATGAGTGGAAGATTACCACGTGGTTATGGAAGTATTGATTTGAGCTCAGGGTGCGGGGTCCTGTGGTCAGCCGGTGATTCCACACACACAGAAAACACATTTAAATCACCTTTAAAAATAAATACATAATAATATTAAATAGGCTTAACCACAGACTCCAAATCTGCCCCCCCAAGGTTATCCTGGAGTCTGTACACAGGCCTGACCCTCATGCTCTGAGTCCAGAACAGTCCTTCCCCAGCTTCGGCCAGACCCTCCACCCGCCCTCTAAACCTCACTTACACTGAAGAGAATGCCAGATGAATTGTGTAGGTCTGATTGTGTATATACATATGAACAACGGACACGTGCCATGCTGAAGGAGTGGGATACAATGTGAATGTTAGGGGATTATGCAACATCATTTATTTCTCCAATTGTATATTTAGTCAACTTAAAGAATAGTCTATCACAAATGGAGTTTGTCACTGGAAGAGAAACTGCTGTGCTGACATTCTGATCACAGCGATATGAAGGACACGACTTCTCCTTCTCAAAGCCCATGAGTTCTGATGTTACCGCTGCCTCTGGAGCCGGCTTCACACGGAGTCGAGATGACCCCTGCTGGTGGCCTCGACACATGAACCCCTCACTGGGGAGCAGCCCGGCTGCAGACGTTGAGACGCAGAGTCTTTTGTTTCACCTGAGAGCTAACCTCCATCTTTAGTGTTGCGTCTGTGAAGTCATCGCAAATATGTGAGCATGTTTATAATGACAGCAGTAGAACATCTAAGGTAACATCTAAGGTCACTTAAAGTTAAGGAGGAACCAGCTTGAGACTATTTGTGTGAACACTGGAACTATACGCCGGCACACAGGGATAAGATGGAGGGTGCACTCAGCGCTGGTGTGTTCTGCACGTGGTGGACTTCTTTAGAATGAACCGGATCTCTTTGTGGAGTTCTGAATCCGGGCCAGTTGTTAGGGTGACATGTGAGACTCCCACCTCGTCAGAAAGACCTCTTCTTGGGATTCTCCCGTTCTAGACACCGTGAGGTTTGTCAGCAAAGGGAATCTTACATTAGATGTTTCAGTCTGATGATCAGTGTGGAGTTCAGTGAGTCAGGCGCAACTTAATGATCAGCTTCCTGTAATGGAATGACTTCAGACCACGGAGCATCCTCCATGCAGCCATGCTAATCTTCCATCACATGAAGCCTCCTTCCAAGCTCCAGGCTCGAGGATGTCATCATATCGCATTCTCGTGTACGATGGTAGCATTGTGTTGGTGGCCTGTGTATCACCCTCGGCCTTTTCTTTAACTTTGTGTTGGCGCCCCCCCCCCCCCCCCACCTGTCAGTGCACTTTTGGTTCCCTTCAGACAGAGGTGGTAGGAATGGAAGGACTCTGGAGGGTGTACCATGAGACAGCATTACAGTGATGCCACGACGATTGGAGGATTCTGAAATATAACCACACACACTTAGACCCTGTCGTCTGGCATCATATTTCATAGTTATTTCTTTTTTGCAGTAGATATATACATTTAGGTGCTATTGGCCTTTTATGTGACTGTAAATGTACTAAAGTGTCCAAGAGTGGGTTCATCCAGCAACAGCTACCCTTTCTGAAATGAGATTGTCCTCTTGGGATCTGACCTGTGTGTACAGAATGTACGGGCCTGTTCCGTTTGCAGTGCGGTCAGAGCTTCAGACTGAAGCCATCACGCATGCTGCCCAGTGGAAGGGAAGAGTGAAGAAATGCACTTTATTGAGTTGCTGCTTTTTGGAAATGTTTTTAAATCTTCAATTAAGTTCAGAAGGTTTCCCATAATGCCCTGAACCCTCTGTCGCTTTGCCCGGGGAGGTGAAGAGCCCGCATGCAGTGGCTGTTGTACTTTGATGTCCGGGTCAAACATGTATGTATGTTAAATTAAAGGCAACGCCATGGAAAATAACATGTCTGCTGAAAATGTGTGAAATGTCTTCAGAACAAACAGGAAGTGCAGGTGTTCATCAGTGAGCTGCTGAGAGACAACCCCCCCCCCCCAGCAGGGATGGATGGTGTTGCAGCGAGAGGAGGACACTTCAAAAAGGACACACGTTAAAGAATAGACTAACATTCAATAAAACACACAATAATACATTTACAATGAAATAAGAACACATTAAAGGTAGAAGAAGTAGCAGAATACACGCATGAAGGAAGTGAAGAGGTACCCAGAGAACTGCTAAACAATTGAAAGAATAAATTGTAGTTATTTTTACAACAATTTTGTAAAAGTGTATGCCAAATCTTTGTTGGCTAAACTGGGTGAAATACTGAGAAAGCCATCTTTGGTGTACGAAACCATCTCAGATTGATGATGGCATATATCCTTTCCATATCAATGTCACCACAAGAGCCATGGGCTCTGGGGTCTGTCCAGCAGGGGGCGCTGCTCACAGGGCTTCGTAGGGTTCGGAGATGTATGCCGTTCTTTCCTGAGAGAAAGGACACACTTTGTATCTTTGCTTTTCTCTCACCAGAGAGCATTGATGCCTTCAGCTGAGTGTTAGTGAAGAGAGGCACACTATGGTGCAGGTCATCTGCGCCCCCCACTTTAAAACATGTAATAAATTACTTAATCTGAGTATCACAATATGTAATCTGATTACTTTCTCTAAACTCTTTATTATCCGATTCTGCTGCTGTAACTATGTACATGTCCCCTCTGTGGGGTAGAGTGGTATTCTGATTGGTTTGGGTTACCTCAATATAAATGCAATGCACGATACACAAGAGAAAATAAATAACAATGACACATTTGAGTTTCTGTAAGTGTGTAATGTGAAACAACAGAACAATGTGACCTGAGGAAAGAAGAAACCAAGATACTGTATTTAGTAACGAGGGCCTACAGAATAGTATAGTTAGCTTAATACATCCATTAAACACTGTTTTTGTTTTATAAATCAGGTGGAAAAAGCTACTTAAAATAAAGAACATTAAAAGTAGCGTAAATGAAAACCAAAAAGAATAATTAAGCAGTGCGTCCACCTATAATAAATACATCAACAAAATAAATGTATTGTAGCATTGTAGCCTACTCATGGTTTTTTTATGTAACAGTAATCTGATTACAGTTGTTTGTGTAACTGTAGTAGAATACAGTGTCTTTTTGTGTATCCTGATGACTTAATCCCGTTACATGTAATGGATGCCTGCTGACCCCCCCCCCTCACATCAGCTCATGTCTCAGGGTCAGGGGTCAGTGTTAAACAGCTGACCCCTGACCCCCAGTATTCTCAGTGAGGATATTCCAGCCTGATGCGAGTCAGCACACATTGACTCGTCATTATGTGTTTAAATGTCTCAGTTTAAAGATTCCTCATTTGAAATAAGAACTGGTTCAAATATCCAGATGTTTCACTTTAAGGAAAGGGACACAACTGCTACAAACAGAAAATGTGCTTTTAGCTACGATCTGGCATATTCTCTTATCTTTCTGAGATGTATCTTTATGCATGGTACGTATTCAATAAAGACATATACTAATCGTATCTTGCCCTAGGACAGTGCTTCTCAAAGTATGGTCCGCGGACCACTGGTGGTCCGTGAGCGCCCCCTAGTGGTCCGTGAGTATATTGGTAACATTTCACATTTGAAATAAATACATTTATAAGTTTTTCGCACTCTCGCGGGAATATCTCCGCAATGGAACAAGCTTAAGTTTCACTTTCGATTGCATGATAGAGCCCAGATAAGCACCGTCATCACACATGTTGCCACTTGTTTGTACAATTTTCAGGCGATTTGTAAAAAACGATGTATTTTTGGATATTTGTGTTAGGTGTTAGGTGGTCCGCGAGTGTTTTTTTATAAGTGGTCCTTGGTATGAAAAAGTTTGAGAAACACTGCCCTAGGACACATCAACAGGTTGACTGCAGGGGCTGGGGTCAAACCCTCAACGGTCCGATTGTTAGTAGACCCCCTACCTCACAGACAGTCAGTGGATCAGTCATCATGTCAACGTGTCTGCAGGGAAAGTACTGTCCGTCTGTCCGCAGAGGGAACGTGTCGGTGGTGTCAAAAGAAAATCCAGGAGCCAAACTTCAGATGAAACATTTGTATACAGATGTGCAGGGGCTCGTATACTGTGTGTGTCCGTCCATCAGAGGCTTAAAGCTCCAGCTGGTCTCAGTAGGAACCAGGAGGACATGAGATGTGGAGCACATGGTGACAGTGAGAGATTTTAATAAAGTGCAGCAACTAACATAGAGACATGAACACACCAGAGAGAGAGGCAGTGTGCAGGCTCTGTTAGAGCTGACGGCCCATCACTGGGGATGGGCCGTCAGCAGAGGACCCAGGTTTGAATCTGGCCCAGGCCCATGTGCCACGTGTCAGAATCCCCCCGTCATAGCTGTCCATTGAACAAAGGACCTGCTTGCCCCAAAGAAAAAGCCTGGGCCCAGCTGTTGCAGAACCCATGCACGGGTCTGATGAGGATGTGATGCTGTACAAATATAGCACATCAATCAATCAATCAATGTTTATTTATATAGCCCAATATCACAAATGTTACATTTGTCTCAGTGGTCTTCACAGTGTGTACAGAATATCAGTATGACAATACGACACCCTCTGTCCTTAGACCCTCACATCGTACAAGGAAAAACTTCTGAAGAAAACCCAGTTTAAAGGGAAAAATGTGAGAAACCTCGGGGAGAGCAACAGAGGAGGGATCCCTCTCTCAGGACGGACAGACGTGCAATAGATGCCGTGTGTAAATTGAAAAGATAATACATTTGCAACATAGGTAGTCCAAATGTTTGGAAATGCATGTGTGTAATAGGAAGATGAATCCACGAGGATATCCATCCAGGACCGATGATCCAGGACCACAGCCACGACTCAAGATCCAGGGCTCGCGATCCAGGACACAGGACCGCAGGATCATCCATGACTCCGGATCCCGGCGTATATAGACACCAAAAACACCATTGTACTTTTAGAGACTCTAGGAACAACCAACAACCCTGCATTCTTGGAAGGTAAGATGGCGCCTGCCCATTAAGGGCTTTGTAGGCGAGAAGAAGAATTTTAAATTCTATCCTGTGTTCTATAGGGAGCCAGTGTAAGGCAGCCAGAACAGGAGTAATGTGGTCCCTTTTCCTAACTCTGGTTAGTACACGAGCCGCAGCATTTTGAATCAGCTGAAGCGACTTGACTGACTTCTTGGTACTCCCTGATAATAAAGAGTTACAATAATCCAGCCTAGAAGTAACAAATGCATGGACTAGTTTCTCTGCATCGTTTTGAGGCAAGATATGCCTGATTTTTGCAATGTTACGTAGATGGAAGTAGGCGGTCCTTGAAATTGATTTTATGTGGGCATTAAAGGATAAATCCTGATCAAATATAACACCAAGATTCCTTACAGTCTCACTGGAGGCCAAATTAATGCCATCCATAGTTAGTATATCTTTAGATAATTTGTTTCGTAGATTCTTCGGGCCAAGTACAATAACTTCAGTTTTGGTCGTGTTTAACATCAAAAAGTTTAAGGTCATCCACGTTTTTAAGTCCTTAAGGCAGTCTTGAATTTTATTTAGATGATTAATTTCATCAGGCTTGATTGATAAATATAGTTGAGTATCATCCGCATAGCAATGAAAGTATAATGTGAACAAAATAGGTCCGAGCACTGAGCCCTGTGGCACTCCATGGCTAACTTTGGTTTGCGTGGAAGATTCATCGTTAAAGGAATGGTCCACTCATTAGATAATTAATCAAAACTTCAGTATTTAGTGAAACATTATGTTTAAACCATACCCTGAAGAAATCAGCGATATTCCCCGGTAAATAATGATTTTATAGCTCTTTTTTATCAAAACCTTTATATTTCGTCTGGCCGCCGCCATTTTTGCCATTTTCAGTAGTCACGTGATGGTCGTGACGTCATCCATGCGTTCACTTTGTCAACACACGGAAACATGGCTGAATATTTGAGTTCGGACTCGTCAGCAGAGGAAGAAGTTTTGATGTTTTATCAGTATGACAATACGACACCCTCTGTCCGTAGACCCTCACATCGTACAAGGAAAAACTTCCGGAGAAAACCCCCAGTTTAAAGGGAACATGGGAGAAACCTCAGGGAGAGCAACAGAGGAGGGATCCCTCTCCCAGGACGGACAGACGTGCAATAGATGCCGTGTGTAAATTGAAGAGATAATACATTTGCAACATAGGTAGTCCAGATGTTTGGAAATGCATGTGTGTATAATAGGAAGATGATATAAGATACTATATGTATGCATGTAGTACCACCCTTGCTAGCGATTCCCTCTCTAGTTTAGCATACTCAGCTTCGTTGTCCCTGGCCATAGAATCACGATTTTATGGGGCCGGAAAAAACTGGGGGAAAATACACACTAGTCGGTACTACGCTATATGGAAAGGCCACCAAAAACTGTCCTGGCCTGGACGCTAAAGGACGTTAAAACGGGACTAGCCGCTGCAATGGAAATGCGCTATAACATACCTTATTCTTACTCCGAGCACTACTTCTGCTCCTCCGTCGCTTCACACTTGCAGAGGGCGATTTCTCTACTGGCCGAACTGGTGTCCTGGTCGGTGATGACACCAGAAAGACCGATGGTACTGCATCTCCATTAAGTAATGGTCGTTCCATAAATCCCATGTTATGTTTTATCATACTCTCAGATAGTCGTCCGGAAATTTGAAATGTTCGCTGCATACATGAGCCTGTGAATCTTTCGGTTCGGGCCGGCCACATTTCGCTAGCCACTGCCTCTGAATGTACTTCTTACGCTTACCTTTTGGCAACAGATGGAACCGAGCATTCCGTGGATTGTTCCTATCAGAATTGTGGCAATATTTCACGATACAGTGAGGCATATTTGAATAGAGAAACTACAGTAAATAACATGGAGATCAACGTGTCCTCGAAAACCAAACGCATGGTTTACGTCACGTCCGGAAAATGGCGGCGTCCACAGTGTTGATGTTATTTCGGTATATAATCAGTTTAAAATCACTGATAATGTCATCGGATTAAAAAAAAAAAAGAAAGACTGGCAGAGACTGGTCTGTTTTATCGGATGATAATTATTTAAAAATGAGTGTCATGAGCATACCATTCCTTTAACACGTACAAACTGAGAGATAAATCCTGATCAAATGTAACACCAAGATTCCTTACAGTCTCACTGGAGGCCAAATTAATGGCATCCATAGTTAGTATCTTTAGATAATTTGTTTCGTAGATTCTTCGGGCCAAGTACAATAACTTCAGTCGTGGTCGTGTTTAACATCAAAAAGTTTAAGGTCATCCACGTTTTTAAGTCCTTAAGGCAGTCTTGAATTTTATTTAGATGATTAATTTCATCAGGCTTGATTGATAAATATAGTTGAGTATCATCCGCATAACAATGAAAGTTTACAGAATGATTCCTTATAATATTGCCTAACGGAAGCATATATAATGTGAACAAAATAGGTCTGAGCACTGAGCCCTGTGGCACTCCATGGCTAACTTTGGTTTGCGTGGAAGATTCATCGGTGACACGTACAAACTGAGAGCGTTCAGATAGATAGGACCTAAACCAGCCTAAAGCAGTTCCCTGTATGCCAACTAAGTGCTCTAGTCTTTGCAATAGGATATCATGGTCGATAGTATCAAATGCAGCACTGAGATCGAGCAAAACAAGAATAGAGACAAGTCCCTTGTCTGAGGCTATTAGAATATCATTTGTGACTTTAACCAGAGCTGTCTCTGTGCTATGATGTGTTCTAAAGCCAGACTGAAAATCTTCAGATAAATCATTGTATTTTAAGTAATCACTGTAACTCTTTTGCGACCGCTTTCTCAAGAATTTTTGAGAGGAACGGAAGATTAGAAATAGGTCTATAGTTGGCTAAAACCTCTGGATCGAGGTTGTGCTTTTTAAGAAGCGGTTTTATCACTGCTACTTTGAATGATTGTGGAACATAGCCTGATAATAAAGACATATTCATAATATTTAATAAAGAAGTGCTAATTAATGGAAAAACTTCCTTCAACAGCTTAGTTGGAATTGGGTCTAACATGCACGTTGATGGTTTAGAAGAGAGAATCATTGAATGTAATTGTTCAAGGTTTATGGCTGAAAAGCATTCTAGTTTACTATCTAGTGTAATATTAGAACTTACGTTTCCGGGAGCTGTTGATAACACTATACTGGTCGAAGGCAAGAGGTCATTAATTTTGTTTCTAAGAGTAACAATTTTATCGTTAAAAAAGCACATACAATCATTACTACTGAGTGCTATGGGAATAGAAGGCTCAATGGAGCTGTGGCTCTCTGTCAGCCTGGCTACAGTGCTGAAAAGAAATCTTGCATTATTCTTATTCTCATCTATTAATGAAGAGTATCAAAGCACTTGATAATCATAATTCTCTAATAACCAAGTTAAAGCCTCCGCAAAGGCAGGACATGCTAAAGATAACCGTGTTGCTTGTTCACATGATTTCTGCGGCAGTGCCGGGATCTATCATAAGGAACCGTCGTCCACCACATCGCTTTTATTTCTGTAGCACATCCTGGTGTGTCACCTACCCGTCATGACATGCTCCGTTATCAAAAAGACTTCAGTGTTCCATCGGAGTTTAGTGACAAGAGAAGACGTCCTGAATAAGTGAGCTTTCATTGGTCTGCATGCTCCCCGCGCCCCATTCATATCTCCACAAAGAGGCCATTCACACGCACACAGAAGACTGGAGGATGAGAGCACAGTGTGATGACTGGGATCAGTTACATTACAAGCTTTGTCACGCCACTCATTCAGTTAAGCTTGCATGTCATTTTTCTTTATGACGGACTTTTGTTGATATCAGAATGTAAAATTATTTGATGC
Organism: Pseudochaenichthys georgianus; assembly: GCF_902827115.2. Lineage (NCBI taxonomy): Eukaryota > Metazoa > Chordata > Actinopteri > Perciformes > Channichthyidae > Pseudochaenichthys > Pseudochaenichthys georgianus. Next base: position 42,192,109 of record NC_047509.1, read on the forward strand.
TTTTATATATTAGATGCTTTGCTAGATTTATCACAAATGTTTTTTATAATGAAACCTTGATCTCAAGGTCCACTAAGTATCCTCGGCACTATGACCACTTCTCACAGTTAGCATCAGTGAAGGGAAGCGGCTCAGCTCAGCCCACATGGTGTGGAGCGTCGGTGAAACAGCAGTTTGGAGGCAGATGGTTGTTAGCTGCATTTAGTTAGCGCTGTCATCCTAAGCTATTCATTTATGTCATCGTTTCTTTGGCAGGGACAATGCACAGGAATGAACACTTAAAACATTCAAATGTGTCAAGTGCCAGATTTAGCTTTGAGCTCATCTCCATCCGCAGTCCCTCACATGAAACATGTAGCAGTGTTGCGATGGTCTGAATGGGAACATGTGATTGGCTCACATGGTCACACACAGCACAGTTTCCCTGGAAGGCCACTTTAACATATTACATGTATACATTGTATTGTTTTTTATTCCATGTACAGATGTTGTGTGTGAAGATACATTGAGGTGATTTCTCTCTAATTCTTATCTGAAGAAGATTTCATGTTTTATTTGATCTTGGTCATGACTCACTTAAATGTGAACAATCAGGACTTGTTGCTATGGGGACAGTTGTATTAACATGTTTAGAATAAGTCCAGGCTTGTATCTATTGAACATCCATATCAAGCTAACGCAGTTAGCCACATACGCAGAACATGGCTCAAGGCCTGATAGCTCAAAGCTAAGCTAGAGGAGACATCAGCAGACACACGGTCAGCATGGATAAGCTGATGTTTGATTCTGTTGATTTGTGTTTCTTACATTTCTGTGTTAGCTGTTATGCTAAGGATAGTCCCGTGTAACCCCCAGACCCACATGGTCACACACTCAAATCAAAACCTTCAAGTTCAGACATGAATTCATATAGTACAAACATTGTACCAAATGTACAAAGTGGATCTCGTGCAGACTGGAGATGTTATTCAAGAGCTCAGCATCATCATGCTATCCACTTTTACTCCTGTGAACAATTGCTCGATGAATAGGCGCTTCAGATAGCTACTTAGCAAACAAAATGCATCTTGCATGGTGGATCTGTGCTGCTTGATCAACAAAATGGCAACATTGATCCCGGAGGTGGCTGTGAGCCTCATGAAGGTCCCATGCTCTGCCGGCCTGTGAGCCCGTCTTGTTCTCACTGTAATCGCCTGTGAAAAAACAAGTTAGCGATGCTTTCGTCTGAGCCGGAACACGCCGGCACAAAGTAGAAAATACCCGACCATAAGAAATTAGCTATGTTTCCAGTGGTCGCTTTGACTTTTGGAAATGTTAGACTTTATTTTTGTATTTCTCACTGGGACAGCATGACTACGATTTTGACTAAGATAATGATTTGTTTGATTCATCTATGCTGAACATTGTTACCTTCCAAAAGGGACGACGAAATAAGGTCGACCCACATTATTGGCTGATGTGAGTAAAGACAGTTCGGATATATTTCATGTTCCCCATCCAGTCTCAGCCTTTACATTACAAGGTGCTGTTTAAGGGTAAGGCCTGACCCACAGAGAAGCAGTACACGTGGACTGGCATCAGATGGACCTCAGATTGAGCCACACGTCAGGCTTGGTTAGGCTCAGTGCTGTGAAGCCCTGTTGTTTACACACCGTGTCTCTGTGGCAAATGCTCATAATCATAATCTTGATTACTGAGGTTTGGCTATGGTGGCCCACACAGTCAAAGCCCCCATATAACTCAAAAAAAGGATATTGAGATTTTATGGAAATAATTTAAAATTGGATTAGTGTTTAAGCAAATGTTTGGGTTTCACTTGTTTAGTGAGACCTCCATGCTTTCTGATGCAGAGGCAGAAGGACAGTGGCCAAGTTACCAGCAGAACTCAGGCTGACTTGCAACTGTCACTCATCACCATGGATGCAAGACAGAGAAAAGAGGAAGGCATTAGACCCCAGTTCTAACCGTGTCTAGTGAAGATAACACATCTAATTCACTGCACAAAGCGTCAGATGATTTATCTTAAATCAAAAATGTATTTTGTTTTCTTTCTGACAAGATATGGAGTGCTTACAATTACATTGTACTTGCTTCTGGTTTGTCCCACAGTGGGGAAAATGTAGAGGGCAGAAGTGGTATAGCAGGTACAAAAAGAAATGCAATAATAAAGGGCAAGATAATTTATTAAATATAGAGAAGAAAGCTCACATTAGTAATAGAATACAAAACATAAATACACAACCATCGCTAAAAATGAGTTGCAGCAATTTAAAGAAAGTGACATAAGTAACATGTTGACGCATTGTACAAACGTTTTTCAAAGAACAAGTCATTATTGCACAGGAACCAAGAAACCAAACAGCAGCACCGAAAGCCACTGGGGCGATGTCCCGTCTCCATCCTGCTGAGCACCTGGTGTCATCGATGCCCAGAGTCCGGTCCTGCTGTCCACTGCAGCGGGACCGCAGGGACACCGTGGGTCCAGGTCTCCGAGAGGTGTGGACACACTGACCTCACAGTGCTGGGGTAGTCTGAGTCTTTTATCATTCATTTAGTTTTTCTGGGACTTGACATCAGCCACAAACAGGCTGGGTATTCCCTGGCTGAGTTCCTATCTGTGTTAGCTTAGCTTCCATTAGCTACCCCTTAGTGGTGAGTCCCACCCCCACACCTCCCTCTCGGAGGCTGCTTACCTCTGTCACATGCCTGTTCCAGTAAATCAAATAGAGCAGGTATGTAGCTATAACTTTTATGAGCATCTAGACAAATGTACATGGTAGTGTGTTGCTGTACTGGTGTTAAGATATCATTCCTAAACATATAACCTTGACTATTTATCATTTTTCATATTATAAAATTAAATATGTGTTAATAAAAAACTAGATTTATTTGGAGCATAGCGATGTACTTGTACTGAGCAGGGGAGTCAGAAGTAGGGGGAAAGAAGTATATAGAAATGTTATGGATTGGGATAAACCCCTGGAGATGCACCATCTCGTCTTCAAGGGGGTCCCGACAATACAACAACTTACAGACATACATAAACAAAAGGACAAACAGCAAAACATGACAAACAAGACAAACCACGTACAGTCTTGTAAGTACAATTCAAGTGGGGAAGGGGCCATTGGCCCTCCCTCTTTACGCCTCAAATTGATTTTGCTTCGGATGTGTTCTTATGGTCTTATGTGTTCTTATGGACTCTAGTTTTTTCTAAATGTTTTGGTAAAGAAGTGAACACGATGTTGTTCAGAGCAGGCCTGACTTGTGGGGCATCAGATGAAGCGTTTCATGGCTCGGTCACCCAGATCGATTAAGTGAGACCAATGGACACACTGCGTGGTGAATGTGTGCTGCTACTTTCATGTGGCTCACAAAGACTCTTGTCTTTTTTTTTATTTGTGAAGGCACATCTGATATAACTGATGCACACGAACCAAGCAGCCCATCACATGATGTGGAGCACACAATGCATGTGAGTGGAGGACACTCAGCAGCCACCCTGCACTGCTGCTTTGTTAGAATACCTGAGTACTCGAAAAAGTCATTATTCATGATGCCTGGAGTCCCAGAGATTTATAATAATTGAATATGGCGCTAAAAAAGAGAATTGAACCGGATCCTCCGCGGTGGGGACTGAGCCCGGGCCATGAGCTCTCTGGCCCGTAGGTGGAGTTCAGAAGGGGATTATCTGATGGTAACATGTGATGTGTTCTCGTGGTACTCGTGAGAAGGTGTGTACATACTGTAGTTTATGGGGACGTGAGTCAGAGAGCCCAAGAGCATGGTTTTGCAATATGAAATACAGCATGTCCGTGTTTCTGCAGCAGTGGACGAGTGGAGGGTCAGAGAAGGTGAACGATGCAGTTCTGGTAATCTGGTTGGCATGGGCAGAAAGACTAAGTGGGCTCAAGCTAAGTGCACAGCAGCTGTGAGGTACAGGTACTGTCTAAACGAGTGGTTGTGGACACTTCCCACAGGTATGAAGAGCAGAAGAAGAAGGCGTAACACTTTTGTATGCACGCTTCTTAAGACGCTTTGAGCTGTCTTTGGCTCTTTTCTGCTTTCTCACATGAATCCAATCCGAAGTGTGCCGTGTACGACACCACCTGTGGCCTCTGACGCAGAGCGCCAGGAAGAAGGTCAGCGCTTGGTCATCTTCTTGGTATCTCCCGACTCAATGACTGAGATCTCTTGAGCTGATCCATATTTCCAACTACTGTAAATACGTAACCATCCTTTCTGACCTTCAGAGGGATTGCGTTAGGTGACCTTTAACCCCTGAGTCCTGAGTAAAGATGAAGCAGAGGAACTCGGTCAAAGGCAGCCTTCACACCGTAGTTTCTGGAGACGGGGAACGCGATGATGGCAGCCTCACATACTGTCCCAGGTCTTCCCTCTGAAGGCTCACTGTGACGAAGGTAACTTTGTCTCTATGGACTGACGGCTTCGGGCCTTGTATATTGCACATGTGTTTTTATTTTGAAAAGTGTTCCCCCTCCCGTTCTTTCTGTTACTCCTGATTATGTTCGCCTGGTGCCCTGTGTTGTCTCCTCCCCCCTCACCTGTGTCTTGTTGTGCTGATTAGTGTGTAGGTATTTAGGCTCTGTGTCCCTGTGTGTGGAGGCTGGTAGAGTGTGTGAGAGATCCGTGTGGCTGCAGGCTGTGTTCAGGGAGAAGCAGCAGGATTGAGGCTGTGTGTCATGTGTTCATGATTTAATAAATGCCCACACCGGGTTGTATTTTGGACGTTCTGCCTCTGCCTCCTTGCTTGGTCGGGCCGCTCAAGTGTCAGCTTCACAGTCACCCACAACATGGAGACCACGGTAACAGCACAGTGTGCCGGCTGCAGCTTCCACACGGTCCTGAGGAACCAAAGTCTTGACTCCTCCTTTGATTTTGGATTTGAACAATGACAGGTTGGTGTAACACAGCATTAAGCGGTGTAAGCAAGAACATGGAAAGGACTGCTCTCGTGGACTGCACGGCCTCTGGCCGTCAGAAAGGATCAAATAGAACTCGAACAGAACTGCTTGATTAAACCATGAAAGATTGAAGATGAATGTTTTCATGAAATGAAAATATGCTTAGATTTAGCAGATATTGGTGCCATCATCTGTACAGAAGGCTGTGTTTAGGATTCCTATTAAAACCAGTACAACTTAGAACAAGTACACTCATCTAGATACAAATGAAAGAATCCAGAATTGTCTCTCAAGCCGTTTAATATCTCCCCGGATGTGAGGAAAGGGTTCCTGACGAGAACTCCTACTGCAGCAGAGTAACACTATTGGAGGTGACCTTCCTGCAGGCCTGGGAGCAGCTCTTCAATTCGTCCTCTGTGCGCTACACTGTAAGAAACGTACCGTGACATTCACAGTATTTAACTGGCAGCAATTGACAAGTTACTTACTGTAGTTCATTTTACAGTAAGTAACTTGTAAAAGGAGTTACAGTAAGTAACTTGTCAATTGCTGCCAGTTAAATACTGTAAAGGTAATCACAGTATTTACAAGTTTTTATTTACAGTAACAGTGTAAAATGAAACGCAGTAACTTCCAAGTACTGTATTTGTGTTTACGGTAATAGTGTTTTAACTGTAAAATGAAACCGTCATATTTAATTACTTTATTTTTTGTTACAGCAGTATCGTTATAGCTGTAAAATAAAACAGTAATTTCCAAGCAATGTATTTTTGTTTAAGGTAATAGTATTTTAACTATAACATAAAACACTGCCATTTAAAAAGTACTGTATTTTTGTTTACGGTAATAGTGTTTCAATTATAAAATAGAAACTTTAATGCTATAATTTTAAGTTACAGTATCAGTATTGTAAAACTATTTATTATAGTATACTTCATGTCATGCTGGTAATTTACAGATTACCAGAGATTCTTGACACAATTTTAAAGCTCACCAATAACTGCAGGGAGACAGAAAACAATACATTTTAACAATGTATTCTTAATTGTTGAATGGTATCAAGACCATGTATTTTCTTATGCTAAATCATAAATATTTTCATCCATAAAACAATTGATATTAATATCCAAACACATGGAGATTGCATTTTTAAAACCGTGGCGATAACAAAACACAAAGAATATGAAGCCATTTTAGAGACGTGCTGTAGTTGAAAAGGTGTCACGCCCCCGACACAAACTGGAGAACCCAAATGCACGACCCAGGGACACAGTCTTGAATGTAACAAAGATTTTATTTTTAATGTCATTGAACAGAAAATCCCTCTAAAATAAACTTAAACTAACAAAACAACAAAACCTGACAAGACTGGAAACGATCCTCTCTTTGCTGAGGCCTGGCACGACCACAGTGGGAACAAACATGAACTGACACAGGACAGGACTATTTAAACATGAGGTGAGTGGGAACAGCTGGAAACAATCAGGGGCGGGGCAGACGCTGGCGATGGTGGGAAAACACACAAAGGGAGGAAGTAACAGGGCCTGAAATGAGAAACAAGAGGGAAAATGAAACAGGAAATGGAAAAGGAGACACGACATGAAACACGGGGACTTAACTAGAGATGAATGACATAAATAGACAGACCTGTCATGACGTGAATACACATGAAAACCTTACTAAACATGAAATGACAGACATAATACATAAACATAACGAACACATTTGATGAGACACAACAAAAGGCACTGTTTGGCAAATACATTATCACTATTCTTAGTACATATAATACACAATATTTGAAAACACTTTGAATACAAACAACCAAATGCATGCAGGAATGGACCCTGTAGCTACTGAACTTACAAACCGTACACGTGTAAGACATTTTGATAAGCTGGCCGAGTACAGTTAGCTTAACTTGCTTTTTCACTAAGCGGCCTGACGTCGGACTGTCACACTTTGGCTAGGGTTACATAAATTAACTGACACAATTATTTGTATTAATTACTTTCTTTGTATCTTGAGTTACCATGTCCATTGGGGGAGTTTACTTCCTGGTTCAACAAAGGGCGTGGCTGAGGACTAAATACTGAAGGAGCCAATTGGGACAAACCACCTGCTTCCATGTTAAAGGGGGAATTTGTGTTTTGTCAGTGTCCTTTGTGTTTTATGTTACTATTAATTATCCCTTGGTTTCAACTTGGTTTGGCCAAGCCACTATATAGGTTCCTTGGTTTTTCATTGTAGCAGGTCAGTTTGTTGAGTTGACATCTAAGTGTTAAGTTGATGCCATGTTTCTTTGAGGTATTCTCTAGTGATGGCAAAATGAAGCTTTGAATGAAGCATCGAACCACTTGGACAATAGAGAACCGCAGTGACGAGTCCTAAAACCCGGAAGTAAGTTAGCATTTTTACCACGTCCGGTTCCTTCGATAAAAAGCAATGCAATTTCTCCATAGGATTTTGGAAAATAGCTCCAAATAAGGTCTGTGTTTGAGACACATTGAAGACACAGATCACGTTTTGTTCTACGACATTAAATACATCAGCAGTGATCCCGCTGGTGTTACCAAGTGTCTGAATAGGACTACAGACGTTCTTCAGGCCGTTGTACGTCATTACACCGAACACGTAAACACTCCCGCTAAGTTTGTTTGCCCTGTTCTGCTTGAAAGCAAGTACCTGCCTCCTGCAAACTGTTCAAACAAACACTTCAACTTGTACCATTTACAATCTGTATGTTTGAATATGGATCTGAAGTTGGCGTGACGTTGAAGCAGCGACCCTGCTGTAGTTCCTTTATAGCATAACGTTAGCATTTTGCTTCTGGCGACAAGATTTATGCTTCGAAAATGATAAAAGTAGGATAGAGACATGTGGATATTATCCGGCTGAACAAAACGTGATCTCTCTCTTAAATGTGTCTCAACCACAGACCTTATTTCGAGCTATTTTCCTAAATCCTATGGAGAAATTGCATTGCGTTTTTGACGAAGGAACCGGAAGGAGTTTACATCCAGGTTTTAGGACGCGTCACTGCGGTTCTCTGTCGGAAATAGGTTCGTTCCTCGAAGCTTCAGTTACAGCGACCTCTCCTGGCGAAGTGCAAGGCTGCAGTGGGTTTAACGTATCTTTGCCTTGAAAGATATTCGATGCACGTCACACACACCCTAAGACTGAATATCATGTTCTATTTGCAATTAAAGATTGATAATTGTGTGTATTGGGTTATTGAGAAGAGACTAGAGAGTGCTAGACATGTCTTTGGGAGGAGAGGGCCTTGTATCAGTTATTAAAGTATTAAAGTTGAAAAGCAATGATTACAAGTTTAACTATTCCGGGCTTTGAACCAGCTGCGCGGAGGACATCGCCGCATTCGGGCCGCCGGATCCATCAACTGGGCTATCTATTCCTTAAACTATTGAAGTGTTTTTATATTACTCATTGTCTTTTTGTTCACAGCTTCTCCACATTTCGAAGTGTTTCCCGAGCCAGAACGACCTATCTTTCTTCCTGGCTTGCTCTATAATGATACATTTCAAATGCAATGCCAACAACAACTCAACAGCAACAACGCAGACTACGACAACAACCCACACATTGCGCATTGTTTAGAGCGGTCATAACGTGTTGAAGCGCTCAAGTTCTAAACGGTTTCAACCTGTCACCTGTCAGAATCGAGACGCATTGAATCACCTGATTGGACGGCGAACCAGTCAAGAGATTCATTCAGGAAATGAAGCAGTTGCTGCTTCTGACGTCACATGTCACGTGATTTGAAGCAAGCTTCGAAGCACTGCTTCTATGGAATAGGAAGTCCAGGGTTGAAGCTCCGTTCGAAGCTTCAGTGTCAAACTGCCATCACCAGTATTCTCTGTTGACCTCTTTTATCGGCCTAGTTATTAGAAATGATTGATTTATGATGTTTTCTGTGGACTTTTGGGTAAATAAAAAGCCCAGTTTATTTAAACCACTCCTGTTGTTCATACCCCACTGTTTATTCATCATTCAATTCATTCTAAATTGTATTCTGTAGATTGCGTACATTACTTTTCACTTCACTGCTTGTTGCACCTGGTTAGAAGCTAAACTGCATTTCGTTGTCTCAGTACCTGTAATATGTGCAATAACAATAAAGTTGAATCTAATCTTGAGCAGGAACAAATGTATTTACTTAGTACATATCTGACATTAACGATTAAACACATTTGTGCATTCTTTATAAATACAAATTGGTCAAGACCACTGACGGAAGTAGTTTTGCAAAGTAGTCGTTCTGTCTTTTACGTGTAGGATTCAACCCCCTTGTATTGATTTGTTTTAAAATGAACAGACACTTGAGTCATTCATTTGTAGTGATATAATAATTGTTCATCTGCAACGAAGAACGCACATTCCGCCATTGCAAACCGAGTCAGGCCGACTCCGAGCTGTCCGACTTCAGGCAAGCTTTTTGAGACCTCCCCCGGCTGCAATCGGCTATTCTCGTCTACTTCCGAGCCGCCACAATAATAATAAAAATGATGATTATTACCTTACTTTTGTCTGTTTTTATTCCTCTGTGTTACGTTTTTAAGGTGCCAAGACACATTCTTTGTATAAATCAGCACCACAGTTGTAGTTCTTCCGGTTTGCAAAGATATAGGGTCTTACAAATAATATATATCTAAGTATATAAAATATCTAGTATAGCCAAACTAGTAATTACACTGCATCAAGATTATATATATATAAAAAAATATATATGTTATTTTAGCTATAAATGGGGTTTTTCGGTTGGTCCTTTCTTTTTTGGTTACTGTGATGTTCTACAGTACATTGTTGGTTACTGTGATCTTCTACAGTACATTGATGGTTACTGTGATCTTCTACAGTACGTTGTTGGTTACTGTGATCTTCTACAGTACATTGATGGTTACTGTGATCTTCTACAGTACATTGTTGGTTACTGTGATCTTCTACAGTACATTGATGGTTACTGTGATCTTCTACAGTACATTGTTGGTTACTGTGATCTTCTACAGTACATTGATGGTTACTGTGATCTTCTACAGTACGTTGATGGTTACTGTGATCTTCTACAGTACATTGATGGTTACTGTGATCTTCTACAGTACGTTGATGGTTACTGTGATCTTCTACAGTACATTGTTGGTTACTGTGATCTTCTACAGTACATTGATGGTTACTGTGATCTTCTACAGTACGTTGTTGGTTACTGTGATCTTCTACAGTACATTGATGGTTACTGTGATCTTCTACAGTACGTTGTTGGTTACTGTGATGTTCTACAGTACGTTGTTGGTTACTGTGATCTTCTACAGTACGTTGTTGGTTACTGTGATCTTATGCAGTTGGGACGTTACTAATGCTATTTCTACAGTAACTCCAGAGTTGCTGTAATGTTTGGTTGGAAACACGGTATTATACTGTAAAATGGTATACACTAATTTACTGTGCACAAACACTGTAAATAACTGTGGATTTCACAGCCATTTTTTACAGTGTGAAAGTATACTCATTCCAATTAGACGGCATCCAAATGATCTTATTTAGTTTTATTTATTATTAATACATTTATTGTATCAGATTTGAGCGTGAGAGTCACCTTCAGCCTTCTGTCCAGACTAAAATAAAGACATTCATTTCATTTCAAACCTTTATTTAACCAGATTGGTCCCATTGAGATCATAGATCTCTTTTTCAAGGGAGACCTGCAGCATATAGATTCCACATGAAACATAAAACAATAAAGGACATTATACATTATATTTACAGGATACATAGTTATAGACATTTACAAGTGCCCATTGTATCAGCAAGCATTTCATTTACCCTAGCTTTAAAAACATGCAGAGGAATGAGATCGCTCAGTTTCAATTCTTGCTGAAGATTGTTCCAAGCAAGTGGAGCTGCGCACATAAAAGCTGTCTTACCGAAGACAGTCCTTGCTCTTGGCACATCTAACAAGACTACATCATGTGACCTCAGACAATAGCTGCTTGCAACTCTCTGTGTTATCAGAGAGCAGATATAATACGGGAGTTTACCCAACAAAGCTTTATAGATAAACGTGTACCAGTGACTGAGCCTCCGTACAGAGAGTGATGGTAAACCTGCCTTGGTATACAGTGTACAGTGATGTGTAAGCGCTTTACAATTTGTGACAAATCTCAGTGCGCTGTGATACGCAGCATCCAATTTGCTCAGGTAATTGGCAGGTGCATTCATATACAACAAATCACCATAGTCCAGCACAGGTCAAAAGGTCACAGTGACTAGCCTTTTCCTGGCCTCAAGCGAGAAGCAGGACTTGTTTCTGAAAAAGAAACCTAGCCTAACCCTCAGTTTTTTAAGCAGGTTATTGACATGGAGTTTAAAAGAGAGACAATCATCAAGCCAGATACCCAGGTATTTGTAACAGGCAACAACTTCAAGTTTTGTTCCTTGCGTAGTTACAATATCTAAAACAGGCTCTGGTGTCTTTTTAGCTTTTGAAAATAGCATTACCTTGGTTTTATCCACATTTAAAATAAGCTTAAGCTCAGAGAGCTGAGTCTGAATAGTGTTAAAAACAGCCTGTAATTTAACACCAGCCTCCTGAATGGAGGGACCTGCACAGTACATCACAGTATCATCCGCATAAAAATGTAAAGTAGCTTCATCCACATTATCACCTACGCTGTTAATATATATGGAGAATAAAAGTGGTCCTAAAACAGAACCTTGTGGTACACCATTAGAAATGTTTAACCATTCAGAAGACAGTCCATCAAAATGAACACATTGGGACCTTTCAGAGAGGTAGTTCACAAACCACCCCACTGCAAGGCTGGATATGCCAATACTGAGTAGCCTCTGCTTTAAAATGCGATGATCAACGGTGTCAAACGCTTTGGAAAGGTCAATAAACAGAGCTGCACAACTCTGCTTATTATCTAAAATAGTAGTAATGTCATTTACCACTTTCATCGTGGCAGTGATGGTGCTGTGCTGCTTTCTGAAGCCTGACTGATGTTTAGACAGGATGTCATTTGTACATAAAAACTCCTTTACTTGTTCACTCACTAAGCGTTCAAGAACCTTAGCCAGAACTGACAATTTAGAGATAGGCCTATAGTTATTTAAAATAGTTGCCTCCCCTCCTTTCAGTAAAGGCAGGACATAAGCTGACTTCCATACTTTTGGAATTGTGTTCGTGCTGAGGGAGAGGTTAAAAAGAGAAGTAAGAGGTGGAGCAATAAAATCTGCAGCTATCTTTAAAAAGAAAGGTTCTACGTTGTCCGGGCCAGCCGGTTTCCTAGGATCTAACTTGGATAATGCTTCATGAACAATACCAACAGTTAAAGGAGTAAAACTGAAAGGGTTTTCCAGACCACATTGTTCAGAGTCAAGGATTGGAGCGTTCACAGGAGCCACACAGCCAAACAGAGAGCCACAAGACACAAAATGCTCATTAAAACAATTTAGCATAGTAGCCCTGTCTGATATAATGCCAGATGCTGTGGTGAGGCACGGAGGTAGCTCATTTGGGATATCACCAGTGGAAATCGATTTTATGGCTTTCCAAAATGTCCTAGGGTTATTCAGGTTTTCTGTGGTAACCGACAAATAGTACTTTGATTTAGCACTTTTTATTTGGGATGTGAAGCTATTTCTTAGCTGCCTAAAACGTAGCCATTCTACCTCTGAGCCTGATTTCCTAGCCTTAGCCCAAGCATTATTTCTCTCATGAAGGAGACTAGACAGCTCAGCAGAAAACCAGGGATTGTTTCGTCCCTTCACTCTAAATTTACGCAGAGGTGCATGTCTATCTATAATTTTCATAAAACCAAGATAAAAATAAGACCATGCAGTTTCTACATCAGCACACAAATTGATTCTACCCCAATCAAAATCAAACAGATCATGCACAAAACCCTGCTCCACAAAGTGTTTTTTGTCTCTCTTTGTGATGACACGTGGTTTAACCTTTTGGACCTTAGTGTCCCTAATTGTGGCTACAACACAGTGGTCACTCAGATCATTAGCAAATACTCCCACAGATGAGTATTTATGTGGAACATTTGTTAAAATTAGATCAATTAAGGAGGATTTGTTTGGGGACTTAATATTTGGGCGAGTAGGACTGTCTATAATCTGGGTAAAATTCAATGAGGTACACAGGTTTTTAAAATCCTCTGACACAGAAGTTAACCAGTCCCAATTAAAATCACCAAGCAGCACTATTTCCTTGTAGGAAAGTTGCGATAACAGTTTTGCCAAAGACGATAAAGAGTCCTTGACAGCCGAAGGAGCCCTGTAGCAGCCCACCACCATGACCTGTTGACCCTTTGTTACCTCAATATTCACGGCTAAAAATTCTAGCTGTTTACTAACAGATTTGGAAACCATATTAGTTACACAAAACTTATTTTTCACATAAATGGCAACGCCACCACCTTTTTTAGGCCGGTCAGTACGATATACACTGTAACCATTTATGTAAATGTCAGAGGCCAAAATGGATTTATCTAGCCACGTTTCTGATAAGACAATGACATCAGCATCAGTCGAACTCGCCCAAATACGGACAAAATCTAATTTAGGTAACAGACTACGCACATTTAAATGAATTAAACCTAGCCCAGATCTAGATATAAAATCAGCAGGAGTAGCTATTTGACTAATACTGCTAGGTGGACCTGGATTTGGCTGTACATTTCCTGATAGTAACAACAATAAAATACCAGGCACCTTTTCCTCTTAATCAACACACATACATTGTCAGCTGTTCTAGAGTCACCAGCAAACTTCGCGAAAGTGAGATTAGAGTTTAAAAAACAATTCTGAAGGACCATCGTGGCAGGCATGTGAGAAAGACAAACATTTTCCGAAATGAATGTCCGCGACAGTGCAACCAGCAATTGTTTGTGCAACACCTCCGAAACTGTACAGGGGATGTCCACAGCGGGCGGCAGAACATACCCGAACCCAGTAGATTGTTCAGGACGACTAGCGATCTTCTCCTTGTCCAGCACAGCCAAGAAAAGGCACAGCAGAAACACGACACCCGCCATTCTCCCAGTCCAGCACAACAGTATCCACGCTGTTCCCGGAGCAAGGTGGAACCAGGCCTCAGCTACAGCAGCACAGCAGAGTAGAGAAGGTAATCCCACCGCGTTACACCGGCTGTTTAATCCACTTTACATCTCCGCCGGGAGCACAGGCGCGGAGAGGAGCGGCGATACGCGGTGTGAGGAGCGGCGAGAGGAGCAGCAAGAGGAGCGGCAAGAGGAGCGGCAAGAGGAGCGGTGTGAGGAGTGGCGAGAAGGGCGGCGACTGACTTCTGGTCTCCACATCTATCATCAACACCTTCAGCAGCATCATCATCTTCAGTCTTCATCTCCACCACTTATCCCATTAAAGATTATAATCAAATAAGTTACACAATTTACAAAATACACATCCTGTAACAGTTCTTAGGAGGTGTATATTACACAGTTATTAACAGCATATATATATATATATATATATATATATATATTGCACATAGTTGTTTACTATTTAACAGCAAGGGGGGATATAGTCTGTGTTGTTGTGTGTGTGGGGGGGGGGTCTACTAGGGGCTGTGCTGGTTGTACTGTCTGTGTTGTTGTTGTGTGTGTGGGGGGGGGTCTACTAGGGGCTGTGCTGGTTGTACTGTCTGTGTTGTTGTTGTGTGGGGGGGGGGGGGGGGTCTACTAGGGGCTGTGCTGGTTGTACAGTCTGTGTTGTGTGTGTGTGTGGGGGGGGGGGGGGTCTACTAGGGGCTGTGCTGGTTGTACAGTCTGTGTTGTTGTTGTTGTGTGGGGGGGGGGGTCTACCTGCGGTATCTCTCCGTGAGACAGCGGTGTGCAGCAGGCTATCGCTGAAGGAGCTGCACAGTGAGGACACGGTGTCCTGGAGGGGGGGGACAGCTTGGCTGCCATTCTCCTCTCTCCCACCACCGCCACAGTGTCCAGAGGACTCCTGTCTCCCACCTCCTCCACAGTGTCCAGAGGACTCCTGTCTCCCACCACCTCCACAGTGTCCAGAGGACTCCTGTCTCCCACAGTGAGGACTCCTGTCTCCCACCTCCTCCACAGTGTCCAGAGGACTCCTGTCTCCCACAGTGAGGAGTCCTGTCTCCCACCTCCTCCACTGTGTCCAGAGGACTCCTGTCTCCCACCTCCTCCACAGTGTCCAGAGGACTCCTGTCTCCCACCACCTCCACAGTGTCCAGAGGACTCCTGTCTCCCACCACCTCCACAGTATCCAGAGGACTCCTGTCTCCCACCTCCTTCGCAGTGAGGACTCCTGTCTCCCACCTCCTTTGCAGTGAGGACTCCTGTCTCCCACCTCCTCCACAGTGTCCAGAGGACTCCTGTCTCCCACCACCTCCACAGTGTCCAGAGGACTCCTGTCTCCCACCACCTCTACAGTGTCCAGAGGACTCCTGTCTCCCACCACCTCCACAGTGTCCAGAGGACTCCTGTCTCCCACCTCCTTCGCAGTGAGGACTCCTGTCTCCCACCTCCTTTGCAGTGAGGACTCCTGTCTCCCACCACCTCCACAGTGTCCAGAGGACTTCTGTCTCCCACCACCTCCACAGTGTCCAGAGGACTGTCTCCCACCACCTCTACAGTGTCCAGAGGACTCCTGTCTCCCACCTCCTTAGCAGTGAGGACTCCTGTCTCCCACCACCTCCACAGTGTCCAGAGGACTCCTGTCGCCCACCTCCTCCACAGTGTCCAGAGGACTCCCCAGGACAGAGCTGGCCTTCCTTGCCAGTCTGTTCAGTCTCTTCCTGTCAGCAGCCGAGATGCTGCTTCCCCAGCAGGCCACACCATAGAAGATGGCTGATGCCACAACAGAGTCAAAGAAGGTCTGAAGGAGTGCCCCCGCACCCCGAAAGACCTCAGTCTCCTCAGCAGAAAGAGTCTGCTCTGTCCCTTCTTGCACAGAGCAGTAGAGTCATCAGTCCCAGTCCAGTTTATTGTTCAGATGAACACCCAGGTATGTGTAAGAGTTCACAATCTCAATGTCACCAGTGAATGTTCACTGGTGTCGGGGGGGGGGGGGGGGGTCTTCGCTGGAGGTGGTTGTTACAGGGTGGTTGAGGCTAGGTTGCAGCTCCGCCCTGTGGACGTATTGTGCCTGTGTTATATATATATCTGCCTCACGTGAATATACCTCAGGTGTATGATTGCCTGCTCAATGTGAATACACGGCGTTGAGACACAGCCTGAGTTGCCTTGTTTATTAATGCACATACATCTACACACAGTGGTTCCTCTGGCACCAGAGGGTGAAGTCCTGCATCAGCTCCCTGTACTCCCGGTCATCCTCGTTGGAGATGTGGCCAACGACGGCAGAGTCGTCAGAGAACTTCTGCAGGTGACAGGTTGGTAGCAGTGAAGAGGGCGAAGTCTGCAGTGAAGAGGGTGAAGTCTGCAGTGAAGAGGGCGAAGTCTGCAGTGAAGAGGGTGAAGTCTGCAGTGAAGAGGGTGAAGTCTGCAGTGAAGAGGGCGAAGTCTGCAGTGAAGAGGGTGAAGTCTGCAGTGAAGAGGGCGAAGTCTGCAGTGAAGAGGGTGAAGTCTGCAGTGAAGAGGGCGAAGTCTGCAGTGAAGAGGGTGAAGAGAAATGGTCCAGCACCGTCCCCTGGGGGGCCCCCTTACTACTGATGATGGTGTCTGATTGACACTCCCTGGTCCTCACGTACTGTGGGCGGTTGGTGAGGTAGTCCAGGATCCAGGAGGTGGTGATCCACCCCCGAGAGCTGCAGCTGGTCCCCCAGGAGCGGGGGCTGGATGGTGTTGAAGGCACTGGAGGAATCAAAGAACATGATCCTCACAGAGCCCCCAGCCTTCTCCAGGTGGGAGAGGGACCTCTGCAGCAGGTATGACGGCGTCATCCATCACCCCGATGGCAAGCTGGTGAACTGCAGCGGGTCCATCGATGGTCTCACAAGGTTTTATTTTTATATGCACATAAGCTACAGTGTAGAAATGGCAATGAAATTCTTCTGACCTGAACTCCTCCAACAATGCAACATATATAATAAAATACAAAAATAAATATAAAAAATAGTTATTGCGGTGATAAATATTTATATAAATAAGTAGATTGCAAGATGACAAACAGGAATGTTTATCGAGGCACTTTACAGAGATCAGGTGCTTATCAGTCTTCTGGCCTGTGGGATGAAGCTGTCCCTGAGTCTGTTGGTTTTAGTCCGGATGCTGCGGTACCGCCTGCCAGACGGCAGCAGACAGACCAGTTTGGATGAATCTCCCCCTCGTGTGTGGGCCCCAACAAGAAGACAGGGCCTGCAGTCCCTGATGAATGCCTGGTACTGTTTACAGTTTTTTTCAGTTGCTTGAAATTAATTTGCCTGTTATTTTGCCGGCTTGAATATGTTGACCACAGTCTCGAATGAAGGAGCGCAGTTTAGTTCCATTTATTTACTCCAACTCATGGTTTCTGCAGTTTGGCAAACAAGACAAAAGAATACATTTTTGTCATAAATAATACATCAAATATACAAGTTGTAAATAAAGTTAAATAAACAAAGGTTGCAGTATACATTAAACACATAAAGGAAAGTCACATTCTCTGGGACGCATGAGGGAGCAGGACTGGAGAGGCGTTCCTGCTGGTCTGTCTGCTCTCTAAGTAGCAGCAGTAATCAGTGTTCACCTGAGTGTGTCCTGATCACACCTGTTGTCACTTTCCCCAATCAGGAGCATTTGGTGACAGGCAGGTGAATGTTCATTAGCCCTCTCGAGGGCAGTGTTTGGGCAGCACAGGGAATTCACAACAGCCGCCCCCACAGTAGCTCAGCTGCTGTGAAAGATATGAATTCCCATTCAGTTGGATAGTTCAGGTAATGATATCAAGCGGGCCGCTGGCCGAGTGTAAGTTCTGTCTTGAACCAGAACGTCGACTGACTGGATACACTGGTCAGGGCTCGAATGCAGCCTTACCTTCCCTCCTGGCCATTGAGCCCATGGCAGCTGTGGATCCATTATAAGGACTTTTTTCTCCCATTTCTGCCGTGATTGCAAGGTTGGCAGATAGTCCTTGATAACATGGGTCCAGAATTGATCTGCCAGTATTTGGCTCTGGCGCCACCTATGCCGCCCCATTGACTCTGGTGCGTAAGCAACTTGCGGTAGGGAAGCGTCACGCCGCCCCATCAGCAGCATGTTCGGAGTGATGGGGTCCAAGTTAGCTACATCAGATGAAGTGTAACCAAGTGGTTTCGAGTTGAGCATACCTTCAACCTCAACCAGTACAGTGGCAAGGACTTCTTCTGACACTGGCTGGCTTCCAACAACAACCCAAAGAGCATTCTCGACTGATCTGATCTCCCTTTCCCACACACCTCTAAAGTGGGGGGAGTTAGGAGGGTTGCATTTGAAGGTGAGTTGGTATTGACAGAGTTTCTTGCAGCTCTGGCTCTAGAGCTTCAAACGTCTCTTGTAGCTCCCTCGCAGCCCCACGGAAGTTAGTACCTCTAGCTGAGAGAATTTCCTTTGGCTTGCCTCGACGGGCAATGAATCTTCTGAGGGAAAGCAAGAAGGCATCCGTATCTAAAGCAGCGAGAAGATCAAGGTGCACTGCTCTAGTGGTTAGGCATTTGAACATAACACCCCAACGTTTCTCGTTGCGCCTCCCAACTTTGACATAGAAAGGGCCAAAACAATCAACCCCTGTATAATAGAAAGGGGGGCTCAAGAGACGAAGGCGGGCAGGCGGGCCATAAGAGGGATACACAAAGATCTCACATAAAGCATAATTATTTAAGCTCACACTCAAAGAGCAAAACCTGAGCTCAAATCTCCAAAACTCTAAACACATGTTCAGCTCTGAACCCAATTTGAAATTCAACCTGGCACTTTGTGCAAAACACTGCACACGCTTCTCTAAGTAAGACACATAAATCTGACATATACACTTGTTTGCCGTTTTCAAAACACCGTCATTAGAAATGCTACACACATGAACCAATAAACAAATACACGTGCCAAATGACCATACACACCAAACTGCTTTATTGTTGACTCAGCAATCAGGATGTAAGCACTCGAACAAGGCTCCACATAATACCTGTTTACAACAACATGGATATATGGATAGCAGCAAGAGGGAGAGGGAGATAGAGAGAGGGAAGATGAGAGAGGGAGGATGAGAGAGAGGGAATTTATGTTGTTTTGAGTGCAGTTAGTCATTATACACGATATATACGTTTTTTTGCAACTCAGATACATAATTGTATGGGACAATGTCAGCTTTCATCGAGCAGCCACCGTCCAAAACTGGTTCGTTGACCACCCACAATTTCTGCTTCTGTATCCAATAGAAGGGTTCTTTTCGACATGGCGGTGGAAGGTGTATGACCGTCAGCCATACGAGCGCTTGACTCTTTTGGAGGCAATGGAAGAGGCATGTGATGAGATGTGAGTGCTACAACCCACAGTTTTCCCCTTTAAACTGTGGGGTTTTCTCTGGAAGTTTTTCCTTGTACGATGTGAGGGTCTAAGGACAGAGGGTGTCGTATTGTCATACTGATATTCTGTACCAACTGTGAAGTCCACTGAGCCAAATGTAACATTTGTGATATTGGGCTATATAAATAAACATTGATAGATTGACTGATTGATTGCTATCCAGGGATGGATACGACACTCAAGACGCTTCTTCCGTCGATGTTTAGCCAGGGAAGATATTGCTTGTGATGTGTGTGATGCCAGACCCAGCTAGGTGGCGAGATGCACCCTAAGCACTTTCTCTCCTCTGTTTTTTTGTTTAAATTTTTTTTCCTTTACATTTACTGTGTTTGAGGCATCATTTTTGTTTGCACAATTGTAACTATTTGTTCTGCACAACCCGGTATCACGGCAAGACGTGAAGATGTGACGATTTACCATGCTGGGAGACGTGAAGATGTCACGATTTCGTCCCTTCAAACGTGACAGTTACACGGTATTGTTAACCCATGTTAACCAGTGGAGAAATACCCGGAAATGCCAAGCAAATGCTACCCCGACGGTCGGTTGTTATAGAGTGGCGAAGTCACGCCCATCTACTTCCGGTCCATGGGACCTTATTTCGGAAAAATAATGTATTGAAGTCAATGGAGAGAGAAAACGTATCTTTCGATCCCGTTTGAATTGTGCCACGAATTACACATGATGTTTGTTAATCTTAAAAAATTATTTCCATGTCAAAAAAGTCACAGTTTGTCGTAAAACTGTTGAAATATAAGACTATGAAAAATATGCAACTAGAAAGACTACAAATCCCAGAGTCGCGTAAGTGATGTCACAATTATTTTCCTCCACTAAGAGATAGCTAAGATCAGCGATAGAATCTATCTATATGGCGCTGGCTAAGATAAGATAACTTTAACAATATGCCTGTGTACTTAGTACCAGGTTGTTATCATACCAGCAATGGGTCTTGCTTGTTCTTTCGCTTCCCGTCTGATGAAAGGACCAGGAGTGGCTGGAACAAGTTAGCTACCTAGCTAGTAGCTAGCACGTTAGTTAGCATTACAGCCTTGTCATTTTTATTAGCCTCAACATGAAGTAACATTAAGTGACCCAACATGGTAAACAGTGAGAGTAGTAGTCATATTTCGTGAACCCTTTGAAGAGTACTGTCACACCGGTGTGATCATTCTATAATACACAATTTAAGCCCGGGGGAGAAATGCTAACGCTACATTAGGATCTGCAATCTTTTCTACTTCATGCTATCTGCACAAATGTTTGACATTAAACATTCAAAAGACCAGGCAGTTCAGAGAGAATCAAAGGAAGGCCGCCACCCCACCTCTTGCCAGATACAAAATAAAAAATAAAAATAAATATTAAATAAAAAAATATATTTAAAAAAAATATATATTTTAATTTTTAATGAACAAGGTAAATATCATACAATTAGTATCACAAAAATGTATAATCTACAATACAATCTCGTTTAAAATTGTGTTACGATGTCTAAAGTTACTGATAAGTCACCTGTTTCCTGCCTGGCCTTGCCCATGGCACTAGGCTTGTTTGAGACACATTGCGGCTCGCCTCGAAAGTAGACGAGAGTAGCCGATCGCAGCCGGGGGAGGTCTCAAAAAGCTCGCCTGAAGTCGGACAGCTCGGAGACGGCTTCTTCATCTTCTTCTTCTTCTCTCGGTTTTTTGGCGGATTGCAAACAACTTTAAGGTGCATACCGCCACCTCCGGAGTCGGCTTGACTCGGTTTGCATTTATAAAGAATGCACAAATGTGTTTAATCGTTAATGTCAGATATGTACTAAGTAAATACATTTGTTCCTGCTCAAGATTAGATTCAACTTTATTGTTATTGCACATATTACAGGTACTGAGAGAACGAAATGCAGTTTAGCTTCTCAGGTGCAACAAGCAGTGAAGTGGAAAGTAATGTACACAATCTACAGAATAACATAGAATGAATTGAATGATGAATAAACAGTGGGGTATGAATACACTAGATATCAGCCTGTGAGCAGTATGAACAGTGTGTATGAATATGCTAAGATATATAAAGTATGAAAACGGTAAGCAGTATAGTATAAAATATATAGATATTCATTTCATGATGATAAACATTGTGGAACAATGATGACAAATGGGAATGGATGTGGCGACGTAAAACTGACACAAAACAACAACAAACTTTTGCCAGCCAATTGGAGAGTTTCATCAGCAGCACGTGGTAAAAACCACCAATGAGCGCTCAGCTCGAGATACCAGCGAGCCGTTTCCCATCAAGCATTTCGCTTCCGCAGCTCGTGGAGAGCAACTGCGCCAACTCGCCTCGCCTCGCTCTCAAGGCTGCGGGCGTCTTTGTCCCGCGAGATTTCAAAGTCTCATGTGGGCGAGCCTCCAGAGCAAGTCGGACAAAATGACTAACCATCATGCAACGCACTAGCAAGACGTTGATCGCAACTGCGCAGGTCTGCGCAGGTCTTGCTTGTCTCAAACAAGCCTAATAGTTTATCATTACGGGGCAGAGCCCCCGAGCGAAACAGCAGCAACCAGCAGGTTGCAAAAGTCTCAATAGTAAACTGTGCCGCCGAAACATAATTTCAGCCAATCAGCACCGTCAAATATTTTGGTCACGTGGGCGCTCACGTTGGCGCCCATGTTGCTTACGTGCGTTGACGTGAGGAGTTGTTTTTTAGACTCGTGAGTGACCAAGGTGACGCAGTATTTGGATGAGAATGGTGTGCAGGTGGAGTCGCCGGAACCTCGGTCCGCCCAAGAGTGTTACGAATGGGTGAAGCAGGTAGGACTCAAATGCAGAATAACGAAAAGCGAGCTTTATTAAAATATATAAAGCTGTGGCAAAACAAGGCAGAATCCAAAATATCCAACACCAACGAGCAGCACAAGGAACACAGACCGTGGAAAGACATGGAGGGGAAACAATGAACCGACATGGAACACAGGGGAAGACTAGACTAAATACACAGAAGGGTAATCACAGAACAAGACACAGCTGGGCAGGGGAGGAGAAACACAAGGACAACAGGTGAACACAATCGGGTAATCAGGGAGGGAAACAGACAGAAAGCAGACAGGCAGGAAACGGGGGTGAACACTTAACACAATAAAACAGGAAACCAGGAAACCCAAAGACAAGAAAAACACCAACACAGACAAACCTACAAACGTGACATAACATGACAATCGTGACAAAGAGCTACTCTCCAATCCTTTTGAAAGGAGAAGTTTGGGAGATAAATTGATACTTAAAGACCTTGGACCGGACCAACCCGATTTGTATATACAGCAAGCTCGTGAAAAAGACAAAACGTATCAACAAGGCTTCTCACATGGCTAGCTGGATGCAAACAGGTAAATGCTATCTTTTGTTTCACATGCTTGCTCTTCAAACAGATACGATCTGTTCAGAAACTAGACAAAAGTTAAACAAGTACAAACCACAGACTGCCTGTGTCATGGAGAATACAGTCGCTGGTTTATTTATGTCTGTATAGGCCGTTGTTGTGAGTCTGGACGGTCGGAGCATATACAACGTTAGCTTAGCCAAGCTCCATTCAGGGAACAAGCATTCTAAAAGGTTTTTCGCCTGCCGTCTGTCTGCAGACTTGTCAAAGCATTAATTCATGGTTTTTACTAACCGGTATCAGTATGTTGTTACGTTGGCATCATTACAATTTAATCAGGGGAGTATTACAATTTAATCACGGTAAAATATGTTCATGTTGTTTTAGCTCCCGAGCCAGCGCGTCTTGTTTGAATGATGCGAGTAAACACAGCTGACAGCTGCGGTGAAACTCGAGCGACTAGAGCGATGCGATAGGAGCGTTTAGAGCGAAGCGAATATTCGCATCACGTCCGGTCTGAACGCAGCATTAAAGCGAGCTCCGCGCTGCACTGGAAACGCGCCATTACATCACCAGAAGTCCTAATTTAAGGGGTCTCTATCAATAGCCCCACCAAAAATATGTTCCACCAGCCGCCACTGGAAGGCAGGCAGGCAGCTTTGCATGACATTCTTCTGGACGTGTTTCATTGCGGTGATAGTGAGGGTAATCAATCGTTTGGTTGACAAGACAGTAGTGACGGCCATCTTGGTGACGTGTATTGTTCTAGACCGGAGATGTAGTTCATTCAGCGTTTCACACAAACAAATGTGTTACTTCACAGTTTTACGACAATTTATTTTTTTTTACTTGCAAAACTATCTTTTAAATTGACAACTCCATGATTGGATGGTTTAGCTGCAATGCACCCTGGGATTTGGTGTTTATGCGATGTGAAATCCGAAAACATTTAAAAAAATAAAAAAAAATAATACTTTATTCCGAGTTTGCTTGCTTTTCTCTTTGAAAGTCATCACATAACGGCATTGTAATACACGGTTCGGCTGCATTAAATATTACATAATCTGCCGTAGTTCTCTATTTATAGAGCCCTGCTGAGAAGACTTCTAGACAAACATGAGGAACTGCCACCAAAACTGAAAATGTGACGTGGATCATAAATATATAAGCAATTAAACAACATCTTACATTTCTTTTCACACAATACGTCTCCTTGCAGTATCAACACTAATTCGGCTGACTTTTATATTTGATCCAATTGGTAGATAGGCTGTATTTACACCATAACGGCGCACAGCTGATAGAAAGGGACACCTGGTGGTTAAAGCACGTTATTAGGGCCTGAGCACGTAGTGCAAAGACCTATTGAAATCGTCAGTATTATTATTCTTCTGTTACCGGTTCTGCACTTTCGATCTGTTTTTGAGGGGGTTACGACACTATTCATGTAGCGACATTTGGCAACGCCGCCAGGACCGGTGAAAATGTTAACATTCTGGATTCGATGGGAGAACATTTTTCAACTTGCTCTCTAGCGCCACCTGTGTAAATTCAGTGTTTCGAAAAATTTACAAAGTCGCAGCCTAAGTCTGACGGACCTGAAATTTTGCACACTTATCCGGGTGGAGCAGCTCTACATATTATCCTCTCATATCCCGAAGCTCCGTCTACTTTGATTTTTTTTAAATTAGCATAATGTGAAAAACATTGAAATATTAACTTAAATTCCAATTTCTTGATTTTCCAAACCAAACTTAGTGCACAGCATCAATGGAGGGGCAGACACATTACCGTACAAAATGAGCACGAGGTGTGGAAAAATGTGGCCGACATCAATCAAAACGTATTAGCAAAAGGGTGTGGCCTACACATAAATGCTCACAATTCATCCAAAATGTATCCAAATATCACAGATTTCGGTGGATAGGTTCAGTGTGTCTTGGGGAATAGGCACAACAAACAATGTTCATTTCGAACAATAGGGGGCGCCAAAAACACAACTAATTTATATCTCAAGAACCGATGGACTAAAAAAATATATATTGTCATAGACATACTGGCAGGGTGAGTATAAACTGAGATTTAAAGGGTCGCAACCAATGAAAAATGTGGGCGTGTCCTATTCAGTTTTTTCTCGAAATTGAAGGGTTAAAAAATGTACCGAGCCATAAGTAGGGGAGAAAATGAGTTACGGCCTTTAAATTCGGAACGCATGTCACAGCCCACAACCTTTTCCAGATTGTAGAAAAAAATCGGACGTTTTAGCAAATATGTCTCAGTAGCGCCCCCTATTGTGCGGTAGTCAAATATAGTTTCTTCGAACTACCCGAAACTTGGCACAGAGATTCCTCATGGAAATGCGGACATATTTCAAAATGGCTTCCATTATCTCCGCCCCCCATGAAGTCGGCCATTTTGAAATATGTCCATTTTAAGCGCATTTTCGCATACTTGTCCTAGGAAAATGATCGGAAAAATTTCAAACCAGGACAAGATCAGCCCATATCCAATGTGATGCTAAATTGCGAATGAATAGTCGACTGCTCAAACGGGGAGCTCGTAAGCTAACGGAACATGTACCAATTTTGACGATTTAAATGCCACAAAATCGCTAAAATGACTTTCGGACGCAAAACTTGGAACACACGTCACAACCCACGTCTTTTTCCAGACTGTACAAAAAAAATGTACATTTTTGTACACCAGCTCAGTAGCGCCCCCTATTGTGCGATAGTCACATATAGTTTCTCCAAACTACCCCAATCTTGCCACAGACATTACTGATGGAATTGCGGACATATTTCAAAATAGCTTCCATTAGCCCCGCCCCCCAGAAAGTCGGCCATTTTGAAAAATCTGTGTTATTCATGCATTCATCTGTGTTATTCATCGCATATAGTTTTCCAGATATTCACGAAACGCTGTATACACATTACTATTATGATGGCACACAAATTTACCAGCAACAGCTCTGCTTATTAATTTCCCACATTAACCAATACTACGGTGGCCCTGAAGTGCAAGACACCACAGCATTTCAGAAAACACCACAGCATTTCACAAAACACTACAGCATTTCAGAAAACACCACAGCATTTCAGAAAACACCACAGCATTTCACAAAACACCACAGCATTTCAGAAAACACCACAGCATTTCACAAAACACTACAGCATTTCACAAAACGCCACAGCATTTCACAAAACGCCACAGCATTTCACAAAACGCCACAGCATTTCACAAAACACCACAGCATTTCACATTGGACGGAAAGGGTATTCCTTTAGGGAGAACACTTCTTGTATGTGATTGGACAGAGCCAGCCAGAGAAGCACTGCTGTGATTGGTTGTTTTTGCTGCCAGTCAAGAAATGACGCTTGTGATTAGCCCAACACATCAGCTGTTAGCTGTTAGCACACACTCAGAGCTCACAGCTCCTCATATCTGTTCAGAAACTGGACAAAAGTTAAACATGTACAAACCACAGACTGTCTATGTCATGGTGAATACAGTCGCTGCTTTATTTATGTCTGTATGACGTTGTTGTGAGTGTGGACGGAGCAGCTACAGGTTAGTTTAGCCTGATGGATCCGATTCCGATAGGATTTACATGGAGATACGGCCCGCCCCCTCTCCAGCGTCTTGTTTGAATGACAGGAGTAAATACAGAATTAATGCTTTATTAACTCATGGTTTTTAAGGGGCTTATCTCCATGTAAATACTATGGTAGACTACCCAATATTCACATCGCTCTAATTTCACCGCGGCTGCTCGAGTTTCACCGCGGCTGCTCGAGTTTCACCGCGGCTCTCAGCTGTGTTTGCTCCTGTCAATGCTGTCATTCAAACAAGAGGCGCTGGAGAGGGGACGGGGCGTATCTCCATGTAAATCCTACAACAAAATGAACATATTTGACCGTGATTTAATTGTAATACACGTTTCAAAGTGATGCCGAAGTAACTACATACTGATAACAGTTAGTAAAAACCATGAATTAACGCTTTGACAAGTCTGCAGACAAGACGGCAGGCGAAAAGCTTTTAAAATGCGTGTTTTCTGAATCGGATTCATCAGGCTAAACTAACCTGTAGCTGCTCCGTACACACTCACAACAACATCATACAGACATAAATAAAGCAGCGACTGTATTCGCCATGACATAGACAGTCTGTGGTTTGTACATGTTTAACTTTTGTCCAGTTTCTGAACAGATATGAGGAGCTGTGAGATCTGAGTGTGTGCTAACGGCTGATGTGTTGGGACCATACCTTGTGGGACCATGGTTGGGACATATTTCGCTGTCGGGTGTTGACCAATCACGAAGCGTCATTTCTTGACTGGCAGCAAAAACAACCAATCACAGCAGTGCTTCTCTGGCTGGCTCTGTCCAATCACAAACAAGAAGTGTTCTCCCTAAAGGAATACCCTTTCCGTCGAATGTGAAATGCGTTTTCTGAAATGCTGTGGTGTTTTCTGAAATGCTGCGGCGTTTTGTGAAATGCTGTAGTGTTTTCTGAAATGCTGTGGTGTTTTCTGAAATGCTGTGGTGTTTTGTGAAATGCTGTGGTGTTTTGTGAAATGCTGTGGTGTTTTCTGAAATGCTGTGGTGTTTTGTGAAATGCTGTGTTGTTTTCTGAAATGCTGTGGTGTCTTGCACTTCAGGGCCACCGTAATAAACACCCAATACATATAAAACTCCTAAACAATGTATGGTGAAATGTTTTCCATCTATGTTTTTCTATCTACGACTACAAACAGTATTTCCACTACAAGCACAACAGTAACACATCTTTCTATGCAATACAATAGAACAGTATGTGTTCACAGCCAATCCATGATTTAATGAGTATTTCCTTTGTGCCAAGAGCTGATTTAGTATATTGCATCAACGACCTTTTCAATTAAATTGACAATTCTTTTGTGTAATTAATAGTGTGTGAAAGCAGGCAGAGTGAGTGACATGGTGTTCATTTCCACTATGCCAAAGCAGTTTACAGTTGCTGACGGTGTAAGGTAATATATATTGTCCTAAGTAATTGTATGTAGCTGTGTTCAAAGGAGTACACGTTACAAGGCCGTGCGGGGGGAGCTGCCAGACCCAGATGTCCTCAAAGTCAGCGAGGTATACAAGGACCTCTCAGCAGACATCTCACCACGAAAAAAAAACGAATGGCTCACTACTCAACTCAATCTTGTGCACAGAGCCTATAGAACACATAACTTAAACCAGCAGGATGTAAACAGAGGAGAACAGCCGGTCTGATTTAGTGCCATGTGATTATCCTGTAATGAGTAACATACACAGTGTTGATCGACTATATAAACAGTTTATTTATTGTCTCGATACATGTGTTGTGTAAGACATTTGAATCAATTTGATACGTCAATATTAAATGTACCTTTATTTTGAAAAACTTTATTGTGAATGACAAACCGGATGTCACATTTCCGGTATTTCCGGTTTAGGGAGAGACTTAATTCAGGTAGCTTGCCTTGGCTGTCTGTGTGCAAGGAGGTTTTGTCGTCAACAGACTCATTAAACTACCCACTTCTCGGTACATAGAAACCCTGCTCCACGGTCAAACGTGAGTAATATCGCAATTGGTGTGTTATACTGAAATGTGTTGACCTATACTTTATACTTTATTTATATATGTATGCTTTTCATTGGAACACGCGGTGGGTGTGTGCAGTGCTAATGCTAATATCTAGCGCCACTTGTTTTGATGTACGTTTTTGTTGGTAACTTCGCTAGTTTGTATCTTTTAGTGTTGAGGTGGGCACCGTTAGATTCGGTGTCTCCTTGCGGTCATAAACAATGTGTTTGATGTGGAGCTAGGATAAGTAATAAGGGAGCTAGGAGTGATTTTCGGTGCAGTAATAGGTTAGCATTTTTCGCTCGGGGCTAATTCAGAGGCTCACTGTTAGCATTGTGTGTTTTTTGTGAACAAATAAATGAAAAAGATCAGTTAAATTAGTTTTTTTCCCGTTCTATGGATATAAAATATTCATAGTTTATTAAATATTAAGCTTCCTTAGACGTTGTTTCCTGAAAATGACGCGATTACGGGTCCGTGGGGCCTAAGACGATAACAGAGTATGTTTTATTTTTATTTTATTTATTTTTTCACAACAGTTGTATTTGGATGGAATGAATACCTATAGTGATAATACAAAGTAATATAATGATTTTTACAGTGAAAACGTTCAAATGGAACTGATGGTTCCCAAATTACCCAGAGGTGAGGTGGACTTTATTTTTCTAAACCTCTCTTAAAAAGGTAAAATTTCACTTGTTTTGCATCAATCTTGATACAGGGTACTTATTATATGTTATAGTTTGGATTCCTAAAGCTTTTAGTCTACTAAACTCATCATTCAAGGGTGGTTTTCACTATAAGTAATGGTTTTTTTTTAGGCGGACATTAGAATTTACATGTTTTTACTATGTTCCATCTCAATTTACTTTAAAATAAAAACATCTCTATTGTACGGTGGCCCTGAAGTGCAAGAAACCACAGCATTTCACAAAACACAACAGAATTTCACAAAACACAACAGCATTTCACAAAACACAACAGCATTTCACAAAACGCCACAGCATTTCACAAATCGCCACAGCATTTCAGAAAACACAACTGCATTTCACAAAGCGCTGCAGCATTTCACAAAACACCACAGCATTTCACAAAACACCGCAGCATTTCACAAAACACTGCAGCATTTCACATTGGACGGAAAGGGTATTCCTTAGGGAGAACACTTATTGTTTGTGATATTGTTTGTGGACAGAGCCAGCCAGAGAAGCACTGCGGTGATTGGTTGTTTTTGCTGCCAATCAAGAAATGACTTCGTGATTGGACCAACACATCAGCCGTTAGCTGTAAGCACACACTCAGAGCTCACAGCTCCTCATATCTGTTCAGAAACTGGACAAAAGTTAAAGATATGCAAAACACAGACTGTCTATGTCATGGTGAATACAGTCGCTGCTTTATTTATGTCTGTATGATGTTGTTGTGAGTGTGGACGGAGCAGCTACAGGTTAGTTTAGCCTGATCGATCCGATTCCGATAGGATTTACATGGAGATCCGGCCCGCCCCCTCTCCAGCGTCTTTTTTTAATCACAGGAGTAAACACAGAATTAATGCTTTATTAATTCATGGTTTTTAAGGGGCTTATCTCCATGTAAATACTATGGTAGACTACCCAGTTACTAAATCAGCCTACTATCACCTAAAGAACATATCTAGGATTAAAAGACTAATGTCACAGCAGGATTTGGAAAAACGTGTCCATGCCTTTATCTTCAGTAGACTCGACTACTGCAATGGTGTCTTCACAGGTCTCACTAAAAAATCTATTAGAAAGCTGCAGCTGATTCAGAACGCCGCTGCTCGAGTCCTCACTAACACTAAGAAAGTGGATCACATCACTCCTGTTCTGAAGTCTTTACACTGGCTTCCTGTGTGTCAAAGAATAGATTTCAAAATACTGCTGCTGGTTTATAAAGCACTGAATGGTTTAGGCCCAAAATACATTACTGACCTCCTGCTAAACTATGAACCATCCAGATCTCTCAGGTCTTCAGGGACTGGTCAGCTTTCTGTCCCCAGAGTCAGAACTAAGAACTATTCATATCTTAAACTGCACTGTAACTTTTATCCATGTACTTTTTCTTGTAATGTTTAATTGAACTATTTATATTTTAGACTGCACTGTAACTTTTATCCATGTATTTTTCCTTAATGTTTATTTGATTAGCTTTTCTTTTTTAATGCTTAATGTCTTTCATTTTTTTTTTTGTAAAGCACTTTGAATTGCCTTGAGTTGAAAAGTGCTCTATAAATAAACTTGCCTTGCCTTACCCAATATTCGCATCGCTCTAATCGCTTGAGTTTCACCGCGGCTGTCAGCTGTGTTTGCTCCTGTCATTCAAACAAGACGCGCTGGAGAGGGGGCGGGAAGTATCTCCATGTAAATCCTATAGGAGATACCAACTACAACAAAATGAACATATTTGAGAGTGATTTAATTGTAATACACGTTTCAAAGTGATGCCGAAGTAACTAATACTGATAACGGTTAGTAAAAACCATGAATTAATGCTTTGACAAGTCTGCAGACAAGACGGCAGGCGAAAAGCTTTTGAAATGCGTGTTTTCAGAATGGAATCGGATCCATCAGGCTAAACTAACCTGTAGCTGCTCCGTCCACACTCACAACAACGTCATACAGACATAAATAAAGCAGCGACTGTATTCGCCATCTGTGGTTTGTACATATTTAACTTTTGTCCAGTTTCTGAACAGATATGAGGAGCTGTGAGCTCTGAGTGTGTGCTAACGGCTGATGTGTTGGGAGGGACCGGTTGGGACATATTGCGCTGTCGGACGTTGACCAATCACGAAGCGTCATTTCTTCACTGGCAGCAAAAACAACCAATCACAGCAGTGCTGTCTGGCTGGCTCTGTCCAATCATAAACAAGAGGTGTTCTCCCTACGGAATACCCTTTCCGTCCAATGTGAAATGCTGTGGTGTTTTCTGAAATGCTGCGGCGTTTTGTGAAATGCTGTAGCGTTTTGTGAAATGCTGTTGTATTTTCATTTTAAGTCATACGCTAATATTAACCAATACACAGCTTCAATTCTTACTTTACTTACCTTGACCACATAACAGCTGTATTGAAGGTTTGATTTTTGATCAATAAACACAACAACAAAAAGCAAACTCCACTGGTATGGACCATACATGGCCTAATATCAAGAGGAGATGCGTTTATTGAGTAAACAAACAGTCAAGGGCAGAACGTCTGCACAACCCACTGCACCGCACGCCACGGTTAACCTGTTAAGCCGGCGGGGACCCTGTTTTTTTTTTCCACGACACTGTGTCTCAGAGCATCTTAATATTTAAAAACCTATTAATGTGTTATACCAGATTAAAGAGAAGAATCTCAGCTAACTGACGATAAGAACTATTTTTACCGAAACAAAACAAAAGTCTCACAAGAAGCGTTAGCATTAGCCCTTAGCTAAAACGGGCAGATGCTACTTCCGGTACTAACTAGCAAAAACGACCTTTAAAACTTAATGTTTTCTGCACAAACTACATATCATCTGAACGCTGATACTCCACAGATTATTTTTGTTATAAGTATCATCACTGTAGGACACAAACTCACTGAGCTATCAGCCAGAACAGAGAAGAAAAAAAACAACAGTTTTCAAAACCATAACAATAAGTATGTCTTACCGTTGCTGTTTTGTGATCAAAACTCTTGTTCAAGGGAATAAAAACGCTGCTTAAGGTTAATCCAATGTCTCTTAGTCACTTTAGAATTGTTCCTGATAATCTATCATTACATTCATGGCAGCAGAGTAGGTATAAAGTTTTGCAGTCCCGAGCTAATGCTGTCTCATGTTTACGCAAACCTCTCTCTACTTGACGTAAGTGTTTAGCGGGACTTACTAACTGTCACTCGATTCTATTGGCTCCAACGGTTCAGAAAAGGTGTCAATCACCCAAATCGACCAATGGGTTCCAAAGATATGATCCTGCGTAGTATAAACTACGCACGCTCCATTACGCATTACGCAGCCAGAAGGGAGAGCTTCACCACCGAGGCGAGCAGGTGCTAGAGATGCTAGCTGACGATAGCGGGGCTTTGATCATACCAAATGACTCTTCGTCGGATGATGAAGATCTCCTCCAGCCAGACCTGGATCCGGGCAGTAGTGACTCGGATGTTGAACTTCCACCACGGGAAAGGTATGTAATCTCTCTGTTTTTATATATTACTTATGTGTTTGGTGGAACTGCGTCACAGTGCTAGCTTAGCCAAGAAGCTACAGGAATGATTAGGCAAAATGCTAAATAGTTTTACTTGTCTTTTTGGAGTTACATTTTCTAAATGAATGGCCAGTGAATGAATATACTGGCCGTGTGCCTGTTCTGTTGCTGATAGCTTATTAACTTAAACTTAATCGATCGTTTTAAAACTCTTGATCACGGCAACTGCCTGACGTTGTAATCACACGTTACTACAGCTTAAGCACTCACAACTCTCCTTCTCTTAGCGACTGTAACTCCACAGTTGCCTACACTCTTTTCGGGTTTGCTAACGGTAGCTACTTTAGCTTGATAGCTAGCCATGGCTCTTTCCCCACCTTCTGGTGCTATTTCCTGCTCTTCCTGTCTCATGTTTGGTTACTTCCCGGCCTCCGTTACTGGTAAGGATACATGTGTTAAATGTAGTATAGTTGTTAGGTTGGAGGCGGGAATCATAGCCATAGAAGCCCGGCTCCGCATCTTAGAAAGTAACTCAGCTAAAGTAAAGCCCATGTTAGCATGTGCGGACCGGCAAAAGGAAGCTCCTCTTAGCCGTCCCCCGGCAACTCCCGAGCAGCAGGGAGGCTGGGTGACTGTTCAGAAGGGGCATAACGCGAAACCCGCAGGTCCCCACCAACCCGTTCACGTATCTAACAGATATTCCCCACTCAGCGAGACACCCGCTGAGAAGCCAACTCTG
Source organism: Pseudochaenichthys georgianus (assembly GCF_902827115.2). NCBI lineage: Eukaryota > Metazoa > Chordata > Actinopteri > Perciformes > Channichthyidae > Pseudochaenichthys > Pseudochaenichthys georgianus. The sequence goes on from NC_047509.1 coordinate 42,225,448, forward strand.
GTTATTGGTAGCTCTATTATGAGACACGTGAATTTAGAGACCGAAGCCTCCACAGTCACATGCATTCCGGGGGCCAGAGCGGGCGACGTTGAGGCGCATCTTAAACTGCTGGCTAAAGCTAAACGTAAATACAGTAGGATTGTTATTCACGTCGGTGGTAATGATGTTCGTTTACGCCAATCAGAATGCACCAAACTTAATGTGGAGTCGGTGTGTAGTTATGCTAAAACAATGTCGGACACCGTAATCTTCTCTGGTCCCCTCCCCAATCTGATCAATGATGACATGTATAGCCGCATGTCATCATTTCAGCGCTGGTTGTCTTGGTGGTGCCCAGCAAACAATGTGGGCTTCGTAAATAATTGGACAGCCTTCTGGGGAGAACCTGGTCTGATTAAGAGAGACGGCATTCACCCTACTTTGAAAGGTGCAGATCTCATTTCGGCAAACATTTCAGGGCTTTGTGGACGTAATCCATGACAAACTGGAGTTGAGACCAGGAGGCAGAGTCGCAGTCTTACACGCTTCTCTGCGCTCTCTCCTAGGCAGTCACCCATAGGAATCCCGAACCCAATAAAATACCCAATATTAGCGGTGTGTGTGTCTGCCCAAGGACAATTTAAGGTAAAACCTAATAGAGGTGTCCTACATAATAACCTAATAAAAGTAAATGTAACAACTACTACAGTGCAACAAAACAGGAAGATTAAATGTGGTCTCTTAAACATAAGATCTCTAGCATCTAAAGCAATATTGGTAAATGATTTAATATCAGATTATAATATTGATATATGCTGTCTCATTGAAACTTGGTTGAGACATGAAGAATATGTCAGCATAAATGAGGCCACTCCACCCAGCCATGTCAACACTCATATTGCTCGAGGCACGGGCCGAGGAAGTGGAGTTGCAGCAATCTTTGACTCAAGTTTACTTATCAATACTAAACCAAAATGTAATTATACCTCTTTTGAAAGCCTCGTTTTTAGTCTTACGCATCCGACCTGGAAAACTTTGCAGCCAATCTTATTTGTTACAGTGTATCGTGCACCAGGTCCTTATTCAGAATTCTTATCAGAATTCTCTGAGTTTTTATCAACTTTGGTTCTTAAAACAGACAAAGTAATTATCGTAGGTGACTTTAATATTCATGTTGACGATGATAAAAATAGCCTTACTGTTGCATTTAACTCTATATTAGATTCTGTTGGTTTCTGTCAGAGTGTAAATAAACCAACCCACTGTTATAATCACACTCTCGACCTTGTTCTGACTTATGGTATTGAAATTGAGCAACTATTAGTCGAACCGCATAATCCTGCTTTATCCGACCATTTCTTAGTAACTTTTGAAGTACTGTTACTAGACTACAAAGCATTAGTCAAAAGCTCTTGCAGCAGAAACCTATCTGTTAGTGCTATAGCCACATTTAAGGAAGAGATTCCACCAATACTTAACTCGATAGCATGTCTGCATGTAGGGGAGGAAACTTATACAACATGTACACCACCCCAAATTGATCATGTTGTTGATAGTGCTATAGATGCGCTGCGAATAAAATTAGACTCTGTTGCTCCTTTGAAAAAGAAGAAAATAAAACAACATAGATTAGCTCCATGGCATAATGCCGAAACCCGCAAAATAAAGCAAAAGTCTAGACAACTTGAAAGGATATGGCGTTCCACTAAACTTGAAGAATCTCGTTTAATTTGGCATATTACTCTCAATGAATATAAGAAAGCACTGCGTAAAGCGAGAGCAGCCTACTACTCTTCATTAATAGATGAGAATAAGAATAATGCAAGATTTCTTTTCAGCACTGTAGCCAGGCTGACAGAGAGCCACAGCTCGATTGAGCCTTCTATTCCCATAGCACTCAGTAGTAATGATTTTATGTGCTTTTTTAACGATAAAATTGTTACTCTTAGAAACAAAATTAATGACCTCTTGCCTTCGACCAGTATAGTGTTATCAACAGCTCCCGGAATCGTAAGTTCTAATATTACACTAGATAGTAAACTAGAACGCTTTTCAGCCATAAACCTTGAACAATTACATTCAATGATTCTCTCTTCTAAACCATCAACGTGCATGTTAGACCCAATTCCAACTAAGCTGTTGAAGGAAGTTTTTCCATTAATTAGCACTTCTTTATTAAATATTATGAATATGTCTTTATTATCAGGCTATGTTCCACAATCATTCAAAGTAGCAGTGATAAAACCGCTTCTTAAAAAGCACAACCTCGATCCAGAGGTTTTAGCCAACTATAGACCTATTTCTAATCTTCCGTTCCTCTCAAAAATTCTTGAGAAAGCGGTCGCAAAACAGTTGTGTGATTACTTTAAAAACAATGATTTATTTGAAGATTTTCAGTCTGGCTTTAGAACACATCATAGCACAGAGACAGCTCTGGTTAAAGTCACAAATGATATTCTAATAGCCTCAGACAAGGGACTTGTCTCTATTCTTGTTTTGCTCGATCTCAGTGCTGCATTTGATACTATCGACCATGATATCCTATTGCAAAGACTAGAGCACTTAGTTGGCATACAGGGAACTGCTTTAGGCTGGTTTAGGTCCTATCTATCTGAACGCTCTCAGTTTGTACGTGTTAACGATGAATCTTCCACGCAAACCAAAGTTAGCTATGGAGTGCCACAGGGCTCAGTGCTCGGACCTATTTTGTTCACATTATATATGCTTCCGTTAGGCAATATTATAAGGAATCATTCTGTAAACTTTCATTGTTATGCGGATGATACTCAACTATATTTATCAATCAAGCCTGATGAAATTAATCATCTAAATAAAATTCAAGACTGCCTTAAGGACTTAAAAACGTGGATGACCTTAAACTTTTTGATGTTAAACACGACCAAAACTGAAGTTATTGTACTTGGCCCGAAGAATCTACGAAACAAATTATCTAAAGACATACTAACTATGGATGGCATTAATTTGGCCTCCAGTGAGACTGTAAGGAATCTTGGTGTTATATTTGATCAGGATTTATCCTTTAACGCCCACATAAAATCAATTTCAAGGACCGCCTACTTCCATCTACGTAACATTGCAAAGATCAGGCATATCTTGCCTCAAAACGATGCAGAGAAACTAGTCCATGCATTTGTTACTTCTAGGCTGGATTATTGTAACTCTTTATTATCAGGGAGTACCAAGAAGTCAATCAAGTCGCTTCAGCTGATTCAAAATGCTGCGGCTCGTGTACTAACCAGAGTTAGGAAAAGGGACCACATTACTCCGGTTCTGGCTGCCTTACACTGGCTCCCTATAGAACACAGGATAGAATTTAAAATTCTTCTTCTCGCCTACAAAGCCCTTAATGGGCAGGAGCCATCTTACCTTAAAGAACTCATTATACCCTACTGTCCTACTAGGGCATTGCGTTCCAAGAATGCAGGGTTGTTGGTTGTTCCTAGAATCTCTAAAAGTACAATGGGAGCCAGAGCCTTTTCTTATCAAGCTCCACATTTGTGGAATCAGCTTCCAGTTTGTGTTCGGGCGGCAGACACCCTATCCGTTTTTAAGAGTGCGCTTAAGACCTTCCTTTTTGATAAAGCTTATAGTTAGGGCTGATTAGATTCAGCCCCTAGTTTTGCTGATATAGGCTTAGTTTGTCAGGGGACATCTTACTTCTTCCTTCTCTCTGTCTATACCCGTGTACACTCATGTTCCGATTAACCCAGCTCCCCCAAATGTCTTTCTTTTTGGTGTCTATATACGCTGGGATCCGGAGTCATGGATGATCCTGCGGTCCTGTGTCCTGGATCGCGAGCGCTGGATCTTGAGTCGTGGCTGTGGTCCTGGATCATAGGTCCTGGATGGATATCCTCGTGGATTCATCTTCCTATTATATACACACATGCATTTCCAAACATTTGGACTACCTATGTTGCAAATGTATTATCTTTTCAATTTACACACGGCATCTATTGCACGTCTGTCCGTCCTGGGAGAGGGATCCCTCCTCTGTTGCTCTCCCTGAGGTTTCTCCCATTTTTCCCTTTAAACTGGGTTTTCTTTGGAAGTTTTTCCTTGTACGATGTGAGGGTCTAAGGACAGAGGGTGTCGTATTGTCATACTGATATTCTGTACACACTGTGAAGACCACTGAGACAAATGTAACATTTGTGATATTGGGCTATATAAATAAACATTGATTGATTGATTGATTGATATACATGTGTTTACTTATTTATTTGGTGTAATATTTCATTTATAGTCCAATATTATCCTATAAGTATAAGCCAGTGAATTAATCTAATCTCTTTGTTTTTCCACATTTGTTAGATGCAGCAGGACAAAGCCACACACCCAGAAGACTGTCAGGGAGCAGCTTGCTGCAGAATTGTTGGAGTTTGCTGAAGGCCCTGCTGAAGGCCCTGCATCTCCACCACCCCCTCCTCCACCACTCACATGCATGCCCGAGTATTATGGGGAAGATGCAGTCCGGGACACGAACGTTTGAGAAATTACGAACGGCTCATTTCGGAGGACACGCGCGCATCTGCTTGACGCCGGGACGACCAGCGACCCTCCCCTACAGGCGCTCGGACGCGAAGGCCCGCCCACAACTGCGTGCACGTCTGTGACCGCAGTTTTAATTGAATTTTATTATTTTATTATTAGATATTAATAGGATCCCTATAAAGTGTATTCATTACTCGTTATTCTCTACTAATAGTTAATTAAATACTGTATATAATGACTACTTTGCACATCCCTTTCAAGATTTCAAGATTTTCTAAGGTTTATTGACATATCATATTATACACAACTACGGTGTAGTTATGCAATGAATAAAAAACTTGGGTCGCAGGTTCCTCAACAGTGCATTACAAGACATCTATCAATATGTGTGTATCCCTCCACCATTAAACTGTCATTCTGCATATTTCTTATACTATCTACATACATCTTATAAGAGTATAATACATATGTATAATATCAGTTAAAATAAGTGCTTCAACATAGTTAACATTGCAGGAAAGCAATATATTAGACGTTAAGTACTTTGTCAGGCTTAATATTTATCTGTAGATACAAATGTCACTGTGTGTGCTGTGTGCTCTGCATGTGTGACCATTAAAGAGGGTTTCATCCCTCCATATTCTTCTTCTATACCCCAAAGCTTTTTTCTTATTCAAAATAAGACCTTAACCTAAAGTATTCTTTAATGTTTAGATTAAGCCTTATTAGTTTGTCTGTTTTGCACATCCTCCTATATCTTTTTTTATCTTAAAAACAAAGACCGTTATGGTGTAAATATAACCTATCTACCAATTGGATCAAATATAAAAGTCAGCCAAATTAGTGTTGATACTGCAAGGAGACGTATTGTGTGAAAAGAAATGTAAGATGTTGTTTAATTGCTTATATATTTATGATCCACGTCACGTATTCAGTTTTGGCGGCAGTTCCTCATGTTTGTCTAGAAGTCTTTTCATCAGGGCTCTAAAATAGAGAACTACGGCAGATATGTAATATTTAATGCAGCCGAACCGTGTTCATCAATGCCGTTATGTGATGACTTTCAAAGAGAAAAGCAAGCACACTCGGAATAAAGTATTATTTAAAAAAAAAAAAATTGGATTTCACATCGCATAAACACCAAATCCCAGGGTGCATTGCGGCTAAACCATCCAATCATCAGCTGAGGAACTTGTCTGTTTCCGGTTTCGTTTATGACGGATGTATTTTGTTGTTATACACATTCCTTCACATTTACATTTGAATTTACATCAAAGTATTTCATGAGGCCTTCTAACATGTTTTTAAATATAGGTATACCATGGAATACCATTCAAAAAACATTAAAAATTAAAACCTTGGCCCCCCCCCGCACCTTCAATGTCACTATTATTGACACCCTGGTGCACACATGCAGCTGCTTTGCCTGATGCTGATTTTAATGACTGATTGAACCACAGCAATATTGTTTTAGAGTTTTTATATGTCTATGTGTTTGTGTTGTCTCCTGGGTTCTGTAGTGCCCGGAGTGTGTCTTTTTATTTCCTCCCAAACCCCATCCCCTCAGGAAGCCTTTGCCTCCTGTCAGGTCATCATTGTAAATAAGAATTTGTTCTTAATTGATTTTCCTGGATAAATAAAGGTTCTACTACTACTACTACTACTACTACTACTACTACTACTACTACTACTAGGTAACTACGGTTGTAGTTGAAGAGTTTGTAAATTAACATGAACCGAAGCTGTTGCCTGGCAACCCAATCGCCCAATGTCACGTCCGTTAATTCCACATCCACACACATGGATTAACATCGATTTAATACATTAATGTAGCCTTTGTTTCTGCTAAAAGAGGTGTCGACCAGCTGGGGCAACAAGAAAATCGGCGTAATCGAGTGTGACTATTACAAAATAAATCATTATTATATTAATATTGACAATAACAACCGACCGTTGGGGTAGCATTTGCTTGGCATTTCCGGGTATTTCTCCAATGGTTAACATGGGTTAACAATACCGTGTAACTGTCACGTTTGAAGGGACGACATCGTATCTTCACGTCTCCCAGCATGGTAAATCGTCACATGTTCACGTCTTGCCGTGGTTCTGCATGAACGTTGCACCAATTTATTTGGGAGAAAAGTAAAAGTATAACAACAGTATATTTTTGTCTCTGCACATATGTTTGTAGACTTGAACAATCTGTATATGCAGAATTCTCTACATAGAGGGAAAAGATGAGTGCTTTAGATAAAGCACCACAGTGTGTTGGTGGGACAACGTGGCTTGTACTATGAGTGAAATGTGTGCCATTTGTTGCAAAAGTTAGGTTTTGGTAAGTGTAGATAGTTTTGGGTGCAGTGCTTCATTTTGCAAGAACAATTTGGTGTTTTGCGAATTGTGTTAAGTGTTTTGGGAAAATGAGCCCTGTTGTCAAAAATGTGTTTTAGCAATTGAAAAAAACTGTAACAAATACACGTGCCAAATGACCATGAACACCAAACTGCTTTATTGTTGACTCGGCAATCAGTACCAGAAAAAGCTAATGGCTCCACATAAGAACTTTTACAGAGAGAGAGAGAGACAGACAGACAGACAGACAGACAGACAGACAGACAGAGAGACATGACAGACAGACAGACAGACATGACGGACAGACAGACATGACGGACAGACGGACAGACGGACGGACGGACGGACGGACGGACGGACAGACAGACAGACAGACAGACAGACAGACACTGAGATTAGAGATGCTAATAAAGCTTGAATTGTGTTTGTTTTTAGATGATTGCATGAAAAGTGTCAAATGTTTTTTTCTCCCATCAACTCGTTATAATGGTAGCAGTGTGGAGTGTAATGCGTCTGCTTAAATAATAGCCTTTAATACTACACAATATTTGTATACAGCTTTTAACGGAGCTTTCACATTTACTTGTTCATGTATTTTACTGAAAATACGCTGCCAGAGTGTCAATATATATATATGTGTGTGTGTGTGTGTGTGTGTGTGTGTGTGTGTGTGTGTGTGTGTGTGTGTGTGTGTGTGTGTGTGTGTGTGTGTGTGTGTGTGTGTGTGTGTGTGTGTGTGTTGGTGTCTTTATCCCTTCGATCCCATTGGCTGCTTCAACTTGTTGGAGCTTTTCTCTAGGGAAAAAGAGAAAGCTCCAAGAACCTATCGGTGCTTGCGACCCCCCCCCCCCCCTGCAGTCCGGATGGTCCAGACTTGCCCGGGCCCCGTCAGTGATCCAGCCTCACACTGTTAAAAGGCTGCTGTCAGATGTGAGGACCGCTCCACTGCTCCCTCAGAGCCCCCCCCCGTGTCCCTCCTCACACGTGCGACCAACAAGTCTGCACTTGAACTGGACTTTAACCGTGTCCGTCTTTTTGTGTGTGTTTTTGTTTTAATGTCGTCTTTGCCAGGAACGGTACCGCGGATGATGCGCCCTGCTCCCGGACAGAACTACCCCCGAACCGGATTCCCTCTGGAAGGTAGGAGCCTGCCGACCTTTACACTGAGAACCCGAGAGCTGTGTGAAAAATTACAAATATGCAGAGTTAAAAATTAAAGACATTACTAGTAAATAGACAAGGCGTCCTTGGGCAGATTTACAAATCACTTCAGGAAGGCACAGCTGTTTTTTCTCCATGTTTTTCGTGCGTAAAATACTGTGTTATTTTTCGTTGTGCAATCGAGTTTCCCGGTCCGTCTTCACGGGCGACATTAGGCCGCTTCAACTTTTGGTTTGTCTTGAAAAAATTCACACATTAAAATGTCTTTGTTTTCATCCTTATTATATTATTATTTTACTGGCTAAATATTACAGGACCCGGTCTGCACTTCATGTATTATCATCCAGTGGACACGTTGTCATCATATTTAAATTGAGTCTAAATCCCAATAAAACACTTAACAGTCTCTAACCAAATCATGGGGTCTTTCAAGTGGAAATGAAATGAATCGAATAAACAGCACGGAGGATTACTCCAATATTTGGACAGCGTGCTGCTGAATAATGGAGCTCTTCAGATCCTGTGTAGTGGATCCGGTCCTCTGTTAACCCAGATGTCCATTTACTGCAGCCGTGTAGAGAATAAAGATATGCTACAATGTATCGGGAGGCCTGTGGGTATTTTCAGGGCTCATTTTATTCGAATTATAACACGTAGGCCTAGAGGAAATATTTCCATCAGAACATTTCCTTCGACAGTCCCTCATGATTACCGATCACCTAAAACTCACACTGAGTGTGTCTGTGGCCCCCAGTGTCCACTCCTCTGGGCCAGGGCCGGGTCAACCAGCTGGGGGGGGTGTTCATTAACGGCCGGCCGCTGCCCAACCACATCCGACACAAGATAGTGGAGATGGCCCACCACGGGATTCGGCCCTGTGTCATCTCCCGCCAGCTGCGCGTCTCTCACGGCTGCGTGTCCAAGATCCTGTGCCGCTACCAGGAGACCGGCTCCATCCGGCCCGGGGCCATCGGAGGCAGCAAGCCCAGGGTGAGGAGCCGCACAGTGTCAGGACAATGATATAAAGATAGGCTACTTTGACACATTTCAGGGCCTGTAATCACCTGTCCTGCTGCCCCCCCCCTGCAGCAGGTCGCCACGCCGGACGTGGAGAAGCGGATAGAGGAGTACAAGCGGGACAACCCCGGCATGTTCAGCTGGGAGATCCGGGACAAGCTGCTGAAGGACGGCGTGTGTGACCGGAGCTCGGTCCCTTCAGGTGAGGCCTGCTCCGGTAAGATCCACCTTCAATACCCGCTGATTCCCTGACAGAGACTGAGAGAGAACACTGTTTATTAATGATCATTTAACGGTGGTTATTGATTATGATTATTGTTGTTATCATTATTTACGGTTATGTAATTATTGTTGTTGTTGCTATTATTATTGTTATAATTATTGCTATTTTATATAACGCTTATTATTATTGTTATTGTTTTCATTTTTTATTATTATTAATATTATTGTTGACTATAAATATTTTGCTATTATTATATTACTTATTATTATTGTATTTTTATTTCTGTTATTATTATTATTATTGTTATAATGATTATAATTATTGCTATTTTATATAACGCTTATTATTATTTGTATTACTTGTTATAGTTTTTTATTATTATTTTGACTGTTGATTATAATTATTGCTATTATTATATAAATTGTTATTGTTGTTATTGTGTTTTTATTAGGATTATTGTTGTGATGAACAGCCTGCTGAAGCTGCCTCTGTGTTTTCAGTGAGTTCGATCAGCCGTGTACTTCGAGCACGGTTTGGAAAAAAGGATGATGAGGAAGAGTGTGATAAGAAGGATGAAGACGGGGAGAAGAAGAGCAAACACAGCATCGACGGGATCCTGGGAGACAAAGGTAGGCCGCTGCCGGCGCGAGGGCATGGAGGAGAGGGCGCGCGGGGAGTCGGCTACAAATTGGGCCTAAACGGTGTTTAGTCTCTGCGCGCTCTTCTCTTCATTATTTATGTATGTGTGTGTGTGTGTGTGTGTGTGTGTGTGTGTGTGTGTGTGTGTGTGTGTGTTGGGGGATGGGGGGTACTCCCGTGGCGCTGCTGACAGAGGAGCGATGTGCCAGTCAATATCAATTACAGCAGCCTGACAGCCCCCCCCCCCCCCCCACACACACACACACACACACACACACACACACACACACACACACACACACACACACACACACACACACACACACACACACACACACACACACACACACACACACACACACACACACACACACACACACACACACACACACACACACACACACACACACACACACACACACACACACACACACACACACACACACACAAGTTCAGCCGAGAAACATGTTTGGTTAGCTTCAGAATTAAAACTTTTTTTAAATGCGATCGAAATAGATATATATTCGGCTTTTAGGCCTAAGTGAATCCACCATGACAAAAAGATGCACAATTTAAATTAGCTTTAAACGTACAATTATATGAAAACATGTTGAAATATTATCAAGATGGAATGTGCAGAATGTGAAGGCTGTGAATGTGAAGGCTCAGCATGTGAGGCTGATAGGCCAGAGGAACATGGGGTCTGCCCTGATGCTTAGGAGGACGTGAGGCACGGGCGGCGGGTACTGTAGGCTAGGGAAGGCTAAGCCTTCCCAAATATTTGTGTCACTGCATCCTGGTAAAATAAAAAACATAATGTATAATGTGTGTGTCTTTGACATTAGCGCTGCTATGCAGCCACCAGTGCCCTGTACTACGAAGCCAGTTCAACAGACCCTGGATATGTTTGAGTAACAAACAAATTAACAACAACAAACTAACAAACGAGATCTCGCTAAGCGGTCCTACGACGCTGGTTATCAACTCGGTAAATCAAGCCGGGGTTTCTCTCTCCAGCTGAGAGCGCGTTCACGTGAAGGGGGCGGGGTTAGCTACATTTGACCAATCACAAACAGGGACAAGTGTACTGACAGCGCAGCGTCATACTTCATTAATGAAAAGTAATCTAATATTAGACAAATATGAGCTTTAAACATCCATGACTTAAACATATAATCCAGGATACAAGCCACAGAGCTGCACCTGCAAGGAGAATACAGAACAACTGGTTAAAAAATAACTACAGAGTGTTTGAAAGCGTACAACAGTTTTATGATATCACTGCCCCGTCTAAGACACGAGTGGATCTGACTTTCATTACATTTGAGTGTTTCGTCAACTTAATGTGTTGCTTAACATAATACTTCTGCATACAGTCTGTGACACTGTGAGTGTTGCACGGCCAGATGAGGCTGGAGAAGCTGACTCGGATAAGGAAATATATGATATATTATGATATTATATGATCGATGATCTGATTGATGATGTGATATGAATGATAAGTGCGACACGTCGGCGTCTTCTCTGCATACGGCAGTTTAAACTGTATTTCCTTTATCCTGTAATATGACTTGAGAGATTTAAACTCCGCACACTGAGCTCTGATTGGTCAGCAGGCGGTGCTTTCACTGAGTTGATCTCTTTTCTATAGACGTCTGAGGCAGGCAGCGTCAGGTAAAACAAGTTATTCAGCCTTCCCAAACCTGAGCCTCACGCCGCCTATGACGTGAGGCTGATAGGCCAGAGGAACATGGGGTCTGCCCTGATGCTTAGGAGGACGTGAGGCTGATAGGCCAGAGGAACACGGGGTCTGCCCTGATGCTTAGGAGGACGTGAGGCTGATAGGCCAGAGGAACACGGGGTCTGCCCTGATGCTTAGGAGGACGTGAGGCTGATAGGCCAGAGGAACATGGGGTCTGCCCTGATGCTTAGGAGGACGTGAGGCTGATAGGCCAGAGGAACATGGGGTCTGCCCTGATGCTTAGGAGGACGTGAGGCTGATAGGCCAGAGGAACACGGGGTCTGCCCTGATGCTTAGGAGGACGTGAGGCTGATAGGCCAGAGGAACATGGGGTCTGCCCTGATGCTTAGGAGGACGTGAGGCTGATAGGCCAGAGGAACATGGGGTCTGCCCTGATGCTTAGGAGGACGTGAGGCTGATAGGCTAGAGGAACACGGGGTCTGCCCTGATGCTTAGGAGGACGTGAGGCTGATAGGCCAGAGGAACATGGGGTCTGCCCTGATGCTTAGGAGGACGTGAGGCTGATAGGCCAGAGGAACACGGGGTCTGCCCTGATGCTTAGGAGGACGTGAGGCTGATAGGCCAGAGGAACACGGGGTCTGCCCTGATGCTTAGGAGGACGTGAGGCTGATAGGCCAGAGGAACATGGGGTCTGCCCTGATGCTTAGGAGGACATTTAGGTACATTCTCTTTCATATTTCTAAATAACAGCGTATTTATATTACACTGAAGAAATTGAAATGTTGACTTTAATTAAATGTATTATGTCAACACATTTCACATTAGGTTAGTTGAAGGCAATAATATTAAGTTAGACATAATATGTTGTATTTAACCTTAATCTAATTGCTTTCAACTAACCTTATACAGTTATGTGAAATCTGATGACAAAATACATTTAATTAAAATTTCAGTTGTCTGAAATACCCAGATTTATTTGGTGAACCTTCAGATAAACGTTCTACATATTGAGTGGTTTTGTCAGTGTTGGCTTTGGACCCAGTGTGGTGCTGGCTCAGTCCCTCAGTGTGTGTGTGTGGGGGGGGGGATCAGCCGGTCCTCGGGTTGGGGCCTCACTGTTTCCTGACCACCGCTCTGACTGCTGACATGTTTCTCAGACGCCATCAAGTGTTTCCTGTTCCTCAGAGATCAGCGGTGTCTCCCTGTCATCCCGGCTGGCTTTTCATAATTTGCAGATTTAGCTTATTACAGCTGGTAATGAAACCGGTGTCTGATGAATAGTCGTCAGTGTTGCAGAGGGGTGTAATAGCTCCGAGGCATGGTAAGAAATATATTTATCCCCTATCAGCCCTCACTCTCACAGTTCCAGGCTCATGCATTCTGTGGAGGCTTTAAAGCAGATTAAATTGAGCCTTTTATTTCTTTTCACTTTCATCTCTGCGCTCTGCGGTGTGCTGCCCGCGGCGCAAACTCTCCACATTTGAAGGTTTCCTCTCGTGTTGTTTGGATTGTATTTAAATATTCATTTGATTTGCTTTTAATATAGTTTTGGTGGCATGTTGGCAGAATCTGGGAGAATGTGAGTGTTCGGCTGAATGAAACTCAACACATGGATCAGTATTTCTCCATCAGATAATCTACTGTTTTTATGCTCGCATCAATATATAGCGAGATTAAACTAGCGGCAAATGAACCCCTGGCTTGTTCCGTTCTCCCCTTGCTTTGGTGTTCCCCGTGTTCCCTCTGCTTTAACTGCTCAACACGAAAACCATTCATCATCATCACTCCCTTTAAGCTGTAATCAATATCTCACAATATTTACATTAGTAACGACAGTAAATATACAAAGAATACTGAAAATGTATTACAAAATCAACATGGTTGTCGATTTGGTTTTGAATGATCTGATGGAGAGACACAATCTTTACCCATTCATTTCCTATGAGGGTCCCTTTTGACCCGGGACCACCTCAGGTGCTACAAAGTGGACCAAGCCACTCAACATTCAATGAAAGTGGTGATCAGTAACTGTATATGTTCCCACTTTGGAGGATAGCATGAGGCCTTGAGGCGTCACATGTAAAACACATTATGCATGACTGATGAAAGCAGTGAATCGGGCAGTTTTGACCCCAACATGACAGGAGGGTTAATCATCTTAATTCTGTCACACTATGACCTAAACACACCAAAAACAAGAGCACTTTAAATCAATATTTACTGAAGAGCTTTTCTATCCATATTCCGATGTGCATTTATGAGATGACTCCATAGCATGCAGCTCTTACAGTAGCCTACATCAGAGGCGGCGCTAGGGGGTGGCTACTTGGGCTCAAGCCCCGGATCTCCTACAATCCTAAATCCGCCTCTGGCCTACATGCTTCTGTCCTCATCTCTCTGCAAGCAAACTGACCAATATGTAGTTCTGCTCAGCTGTTATTATTATATTCACCTCAATTGTTTGGAAGCTGTGTGAAAAGCTGCAACCAAATCATCCTAATCATCCCACTACTGTCCTGTACATATGATAGTTTCCACTTAGTATGTGTTCAGAGGACCTAGCATCTCATGTGGGTGGTGTAATGGACGGCGCAGGTGACCTCTGGAGACCGCTGCCTTCTCTTTCATCGGCAGTTTAAGGCAGCATTCTGTCAACATGCTGCTAGCCACAGATATGCACAACCCACTGTTGGGAAAACGAGTATCAGTTTGGGAGTGTGGAGTAAGCCCTGTTGAAAGAAAAAAGGTTGACAGTGAGGATGGAGAGAGCACTTCAAACAGATCCAGTGAAGTGACGGAGGGGCTTTGCGCAGCTGAAGTTCTGCAGCTTTAATAACTCTTTCCCCGGGCAGCGCTCTGCACTTTCTCCCAGACCTTCTGCCGGGTGCAATTGAGGGAGACCCAAATGTTGGCTGCAGATAACACAATCGTGGCAGCCGGGTCCTGGGCTGCATCAGTGTATTAGACTGGGATTAACCTCCCCTTTCTCCCCTGCTGCCGCACACCAACATCACGGTTTCAAGAGACATAATAACACATAGTCTGGAAGCACATGTGCAGAACAGAGGAGTGGTATCAGCATTCATAGTTGTGTTCATCTTTGTGTTGAAATACACTCACCTCTATGACAATGGATTCCCTTTCACTTCTTTGATGAAGCAGAAAGCTTCAGTGGGTCTCCTCCCTGCTGCTCCCCTCCTCCCTGTGAAGCGCTTCATCACAGAACTGCACACCATGTTTGACCGTACACAGAATCATGTGTCACACATAGCATCAACATATTCATGTGGAAACTGTATTCCGTCAGAATGATGCAAAGTGTAGTTCTGCCATAAATCAAGCCTGACCTTTTGCAACTGTCCTCGCAGCAGCCAGCGACCGAAGGACACGTCCGCAGTGTAGCTGCTAGAGAAATCAACGACAGTGGACACATGTGAAGCCTACATGTTAAACAATGTAAAGTTTAGCTAACTTCAAATCTATCTATTTTTTATGACGATTTTTTAACTACTTTAGTGAAACATCACAAAAAGAATCCGAATTGTGTTTAACTGGCGCACACAGAGACAAAGGAACAGATATCAAAATAGAAAAAAAACAATGTTAAACAAAAACAATATTATGTAAAAACCAAAAAGAAACATAAATATAAACAATTGTAAAAAGAATACAAATGGCTGTGTAAAAAGCTCTGTATTACATGTGCACTCACAGTGCGCAGCGTGAGGAGGAGACATACTCACAAGGCCTAATGGAGCGCTGACAGTGTGTGACGGGTAGTGTGAGTGTGTGTCGGGGGTCCTGCCCTGTGGAGGAGGCAAGCGGCTGGGGGGAGTGCTCCTGTGGGATCAGGTTCTGATCTGCTACTCACAGGTTAGGGTTCTCATGTGATATGGGCTTCTTGCTGTTGATACATCAGGCATTTGGACATGTGAGGAGGGGTGACATGCAGCAACGAGCCTCACCTACACACGGTGACTGAAACACATGCGTAATGAACCCAGCCGGAGAACACAGTCGCTGTGGATGTGAAGGCCGGGCTAAAGGCCGGGCTAAAGGCCGGGCTAAAGGCCGGGCTAAAGGCCGGGCTAAGGCCTGGCTGAGGAGCTCTATCATCGGGGAACTGGGTCACTGTGGCAGCTCAGAGGGGAGGAGGAAGACCTCTGAGGGAGGAAGAAGCACAAAGGAGAGCCAACGTGAGATGCTTTATTTGGTTGTATGAGTAATTCAAATATTTAAAAAATTTTTACTAGGAAAACTCCAACAATTGCATAATAACACAATAAATAAGGCCATCCGTTAATGAGGCGTGTGAGTAAGGTTTTAGATTCCACTGCATTTCAGTTTCTTAATATATAATCAATCTAGAAGCGTGGGTCACATGGTCACATGGTCACATGGTCACATGGTCTCACGCTGACAGCGCATCCACACATAAATCATTTGTTGATTGATCTCATAAAATAATACATTTCTACCCATGTGTTTTTGGACATTTCATGTCAAATATTATTGTAAAATATACATACAATAAACTATTTGTATAATGATTTTTATATATTTTAATATTGAGATAAATCACGTTTGGCAAAATTATGCTAAGTCTTAAAATATGGAGCTAACGATGATTGTAAAATGAGACCAAACTAAAAGTGCTTATTCATTTATATTTTCTTAATCAATAAGTACATCTTAAATAAGAGTTGTCCCTTTAGTGCAGCAGGGTCCCCTCTTCCTCAGCACCCGTTAGCCCTTGGGTCGGGCTGACCTACTTGTTGATTCTCTTTTATTTCCAGGAGCACTTAGGACTTCTTAGTGATGTCTTTGAGTAAACCAATATATATAAAGGGGAGCTGCTGAACACGGGGGGGGGGGCTTTGAAGGGAGAATAGCAGCCCACTTCTTTGCGATGGAGTGTTCACTACCCGCCCCTTAATCCTCCTTTCATGAGGCCGGCAAATGCCAAGAATCTTCTCTGGTGACCCGATGGGAGGCTGATCAGCAACAAAAGAGGAGCGGGGCACAAAGAGCCGTCAGCGCGGGGGGGGGGCATGGCCATTAACAGCCCATTTAAAAAGGACATGCACAAAACAATGGCACAGAGAAATGACTCAACATAACACAAACAATATGGCAACAACAAATTAATAAAATGTCAACACTCGGCTGATCTTTAACTGAGCCCTCAGCGAGTGCCCCCCCCCCAGCTCAGTCTGCACTGTCACACTCCCTTCACATGGACATTATATCACATCTTTGATTTATCAAACTATTCTGAATGACTTGATGTCCCAAAGTCTCCAACATGGAACACATTCTTATATCATTCGGGGTCTTTCTATTGGACGGATGGACCGGTCATAAAACACATTCTAGGTTTCTTTTATGGTACTTTGTTTTAATAGAAAACAATGCAAGTATTACGGTGGAAAAGGGAGACATGTGCTTTAATAGAACTCCCGGGGCGCGGGGCCACAGCCAGGCTCACACACGGCTGGGTGTATAGGGAGATCCAAAAAGAGAACCCTGTCTTCCAGTTTCTTCTGTAGTCTTACACAGGGACGAAGGGAGTTGCTGCTGTGCTCACTGTTTACGTCCACAGCACAGGACGAATCAAATAGCCTTTGGTTGATTGGACAATTGAAAAGATGAAATTCAGACGAAAACTGTTCATGATTTGGTCCAAAACAAATCGTGTGGAATGACTGTCTGCCCAACACTTAGAGACCGGACAGATAAAGATAACATTTCATATTAAATACAAAATTCATCTAAACGTTAATCCTATTGTAAAATGCTTTTCCCATTACATTTAAAAAACGATTGGGCAATCATAGAGACGGAGGGAAATAACAATGGTAGTGTGCATGTTAGTACTGGATGTGTCCAGTGCTGGGACATGCCGTACTGCATATCTCCAGTCCTGTTTGAAGGTTCCAGAAGGCTCTGGGATCTATTGGTGCTTATTCATCAACCCATGAAGGAAATCTCCAGACGCACCAGCCTGTGTGCATGTGAGGAGATGACCTCACATGCACACAGTTTACTGCGGCAGAAAGAGTACATGTTCACGCTACTGAGAGGTATGAAAGTGGATTAATGGCTATTTCTCCGTCACTGCATTGCAATCATTTGAGACGCATATTAAAAACGCTCGTATGAGGGAAGGGTTCACACTGCATCTGTGGAAACACTCTGACGACAACATTTACAAAAAATCCGTTTTATTTTGTGTTTGAAATTATTAGAATGCAGGTTCAATTATAGCTGGCAGGGTTACATTATAATACAATACAATACACACACACACACACGCACACACACACACGCACGCACGCACGCACGCACGCACGCACGCACACACACACACACACACACACACACACACACACACACACACACACACACACACACACACACACACACACACACACACACACACACACACACCTCAGTGAGCTCTGTGTTCCAGTTCTCTTTTCAGCCCGTGTATATAATAGTACTAACAAGAGGCGTGACTCGTGCCGATACATCTGTGCGGAAAGTAACCATATATATAAATATACATTATAATATTATAATATATAAATCCAATAAATGAGACACGAGGTGGGAGAGAAGATGGCAGTGATTTTTTCACATGTAGTAAACAGTCAACAGTGAAATCGTTATTTGTGCGCGTCTTTATAAAATCACACTTTAAAATAACCGTCAGAAAAAAGTGGTTTGTTGATCGTAATTTAAACCCTGGTTTTATTTGACTATTGACAAACAATTACATCGTCATACATTTACTGAATATCAGTAATGCTATATTTAAACAAATCATTTGCATTTTAATACCTGTAAAAAACAGTATTTATCTCAAGTGATTGGAGAAAAGAACATAATCATAGCATTATCAATAATAAATAAACTGCACTAATTATAATTGAATTGTTAGTTAAATAGCTTTCATCAGCAGTTCGGAACACGTCATGTATTCTCTTTACAGCTTGTTTGATCTTCTGCTTTGAATACTTTCCCTCATCTGATCTGCAGATTGGTTTCTTTGTATTCTCTTCTCTTGATATTGTTCGCGCAATTTACATTCTAGAAACATACAAATACAAATATTTCTTCATCAATATAGAAAGTAATCACTGGATTTGTCGACAACAAACAAACCTTTTTTTCCAAGAAGAAAAAGTAGAATATTGCAAAATAAGGATATACAGTACAAACTATAATAAACACAAAGTCTTAAATCTGTGTGAGAGCTTTTGTGAGCCGCCAGCACCGTGCAGTGTTCCCTCAGGGATGCTTGTACACACGGTCACTCCGTGTCCTTGCTGCAGCCGCATGAAGTGAATTATGATGTTTCAATCACTGTTTGTGTGCTTTGGATTTATTTAAGCCAACGATCCATATTGAATGTGCGGGTCTAACAAAGCATGATGTTCATTTAGTAAGTGGTGGTCCCCTCTCGAGTGAAATAGACGCTGATAGCCGTGCAGTGTAGGACGCGGGTCTCTGGTGACTGACAGGTGGTCCCAGTGTCGTCCCTGTGTAATGGGTGAACTCCTCCACACTCTGGCGTCATCTCATGAATATTAATTGTTACATTTTGGTCGCCTAAAAATGTCTGCCTGAGATCTCAAGGGCTTTCTCCCAATAAATAACATGTCTATATAAAAAAAAGAAAGGTCAAAAGTTAATAACCAAAGTACTTCTCATAAGAACATGATCTCTTTACGAATACTGTGCTGGTTTTCAATAATTCATCATCATCTAATCACAAATCAATTTACCTGATCAAACCTGATGAATGGGATTGGCTTTAGATGTGGCGGGTACACGTTGTGGGGTATCGGTGAAAGTGAAAACGTTGAGGGACAGCCCGATGTTAGCGCGAGTCAGGAGGTTCACATCTGAAAAGTGAGAAAAGGACTGTATGAAGAATGTGCTCTGGCCTTAATGTGCTTTGTTTAGCACGCTGAGCCCTGTTCAGGCGGCCATGCACGTTGGCGTGCGGACACAAAGCACCTGGATGTCTGCTTACAGTGGCTAACTAGAGAGAAATGGAGCCAGGGGCCCGGCTGTCATTTTGTGCCTGCATCTGCCATTGAAAGAGTTGATGAACTCCTCCACGTTTATTAAAGGAAAGGAAACACTATGAACCAAAGGCCTGTGGCAAGCAGGCTGACACTTTATAAAGTGGCGGCCATTGTGTCCTGAAGGCAGATGCATGAATACCTCTGAATAGACTCCCTCAAAGTGACACGATTGAGCGAGACAACAGCAACACGCTGAAAGCAAAGCCTCTCCTCCACGCTGCCGAGCGGAGCGCATTCCTCATGCTGCTCGGTGGATGAATGTACATCTGCAGTGGGGGGGGTGCTGTGGTGAACTCACTGCACATTGACTCTGATTGGTGGAAGTTAAACCAAGTGCCTGCTGCTATAGCCACTGCAAGCAACAGGTGTCTTGTCGGGCTGAGCTACATCTAAGACACGGCGCTCCACACGTCTGGAGCTGGCTGCCTGACACAATGTGCTTTATGTTGAAGTGGTTTCATTTCATTTGATAAAAAGCAAATATTAAGGAGAGAGAAAATGATGCAATGAGAAAACAGATGAGCTTCGGGAAAGGCTACAATTAAATGTTCTTGCAGAAAAACATTTGAAGTTGGAATCCTTACATGTTGACCTTTTGGAGCTTTGGGGAGTTTTCTGTGTAGAAAGTTAAGAGACAGTTTACATCCATAGGTCTTTCCTAGAGCTGTGTGGACTTGGCTCTCCCCCTGTTTGATCCCACTTCTGGGCCTGGAGCCCCTCCTCACCTCCAGCCCTCTCTCCCGTCCATGCTTACTGTGACCGCTTTCTCAATAGTAGTCAGGTTTCGTCCTTAGCTCTTGCTCCATCCCTTTCCTGTCCCTCTACTCTGGAATTGGCACTTTGTCTCTGTGTCACCCCTCTCTGCAGGGGGGCCGGGGGGCTGACTTTGCTTCTCCTTGTTCCTGCAAGCCGGCCCTGGGCTGTCGCCAGTGTTGGCCCGTTCAGTTTGTTGCGTTTGGTATAATTGGAGAACGTCCTGATCCAAAGATTGGTCCGACCAGCATTGGACCGCAGCGTCACTGGGTTCCCGTTTTGACTTTTTATTTTTATTTTGGAATAAAAAGGAAAATCTAAATACCTTTTAAAAAGAAACATGACATAAGATCTCCCATGTTTTGCTCTTCAGACACTTTCTCTTGCTGTTGTATTTTAGTTTTTGGCTCTTACACACACTCACCTGCAGCAGCTGGCTTTACACTAAAACTACTGCACCCCCCAATGATTTTTTTATATATTATTATTATGGTCTACAAATCCCATGACAGACATTTTAATATTTATGTTGTATACATATAATCTTTCTGAATGTAAGAGCAGGTGGAGTTCAAATGAATATTCATTGTGTATATTACTATTGTAATGTCTTTAGGAGACAAATGCTTTTTATAAAATGGTAATATGGAAATGAATATTGTAAAGTAAACAGCCAATATAAAAATCACCTGATGTTCGGACAGGAATAATAAATTGTCCTTTTGTGTTTTGTAGTCAGCAGTCGGCAGGAAGAGAGATGTGCAGTTGGTTAGAGCAGTGGTGGAATCTTCTCTGTGCCACATGCAATCACTTTCATCAAACATCCCAGTATGACTTCATGTTCATGTACCAGTCTTACACTGTAATACCTCCATAAACAATTTAAGCATTTGAGACTGAGGACTATGTACAAAAACTTAAAAACAATGGCATTAGCAATACTTGCATACATATATGTATGTATATCATATATATGCATATGTATGGAAATATATATAGTATATGATATATATATATATATATATAATAAATGTATATGTATATATTACAGAACAACGGTATAATCAACAGTAATACAAAAAGCTGAAGATGTAACAAACTAATAATAATTATTCTTATTCTTAAAATCAATGTGGTGTACGTCTTTGAAGTGCCTTTAAAAACGGTGGTGGTCTTTAGGTGCTCCTCCAGCACAGGGTGCAGGGAGGAAACTAAATCCACCAATCCCCTGAACATGCCAGGGTTGACTGAAGAGTCTTGTCATGCCCACGCAAAGCCAACTCAAAAGCCCACACAACTTCATTATTTTGGATAAAATATTCCTGTTTTAATCCACCTCCTCATTGTGTTTCCTCACCGCAATCCTGTGGGCGTCGCCCGGCTGCGTAGCAGTTGCTTACTTGGGGCGATAAAATAATCTCCCCTCTGGTAGTAGTTTTGAGGATGCTGATTGGCTACATTTTATGACACATGTTCATATCTTGAATCAGCAATTGGCTAACCTGCTACAGAGACGTGGGGCGATTTCTCCATCGCCCCAGAATTGAACTTCAGTCATACAGTGTACTAGGAAAAGCATATATATTGCGCAAATTATTTTTAAATTCTATTTTACACATATTTCTGGTTGAATTCCATATTTTAAACACACAAATATTGACAATTTATATAATTATTATTAATAATAATGTTGTTGTGTGTGGTTTAGAGAGGGCGGCGCTTTATCGCCCCTCTATGGGTTAGAATGGAGATGTTGCCTCTGACATTTAGATTTTATGTTGGCAAAAAATCATATTTTCCCTTCATTGCATCTGCACTTGACTCTGGAATGGTAGACATTGGTTTACTTACAAATGATTAACTTTGTAATTAAACCAAATCAGTTTCCCACCTGATAGCAATATGCAGCTTTATGTTGGCTATTCCTGATTCATTCTGGGGAAATTATGGAAGTTATTTTTTTTTACGGTCACGGCTAAAGAGGTTAAAGATAAACGCCTTGAATACGAGCCGTGGGAAAGGTAATATCATAACAATGATTATTCTGATGATCAGTGAAATATACTACTTTGCAATATGATTTATTACTTCAAATAAAATCATTTCAGGCAGCATCAGGAATCTTCTTGTGTTTGCACAAGTGAATGTGACTGGTTTATGAGCATATACTGCACAGTGTAATACACACACTGAATAGGAGATTGGCATCAGGAAAGCTTCGATTGGAGACGAGCAGCCAACTCACCTCGTGTCCTACAAACATCTCAGAGTGCATTCCAAACTTCCAGAGTCCACACGCAGAAATCACTGCTCTGATTGTTAATCTACTTCCTTCCAAAATACGATTATTCTCTTGCTCTTTAAAACTTCTGCTTGCTTCCTCTAAGCCTGCAGCTGTCCACTGAGGGCTTTGCGGTGTCCAATATATCTTAAGAGGGCCTCTTATTATTATATTTTCTCCCAGCTTTAATCTTTATCAGTGTTTATATTGACAGTCTGCAATTTTTGTTTATGGCTATTTTTTATCTACTAAATAAAGACACATGCACGCCAGTGCCTGGGGAGGAAAGGAGATAAAGACTTTGCATTAATAGCAGTTTGCTAAGAAATAATGCCCTGATAAAGCCGGCCTCTTTGTGTGGGCTGGATTGAGTTCAGAGCCAGTTCTGCGTAGCTCACTAAGAGCGCAGCTAACAGATCTGTTCGTGCCTGCCCTGCACTCACCACTTTTTATTCTGAAACAACCCAAGTTGGTATTGTTCCATTCAGTTGTACAGCACAGAGAGCGAGCTAGAGACTTTCTAAATCTGTTGGCAAATATTTTACTGATCATTGTAAAACTGCCTACGTTGCACACACTCCACTCCTGCTGCTTACTATACACTTCTGCTGCATGTGTTGAGACTAAATACCATGGTGTCGCTGCTGTAACGGAACAAAGGCAGAACAATGCTGCTGTGTGAATGGAGTGTGGAGCTGCTGCAGCCTCAGCTCACTTTGCTCACTTGCTTTGGAATCGGAGGCTATTGTTGCCGGAGCGGCTGCTGGTGCCAACTGGCGGATTTTATTTTACTTTCTTTTGTTTTCTTTGAATACATTTAAAAAACTTTGGCTTTGGCCTCAATTAGTCGAGTGTTCAGACCTTCAATCCAAGGCCCTGTATTGTCGGAGGAGCCATACAAATCTGCAAGTTCAATGAAAATATGCACATACAGCAAAAATTCAATTAACCTGTAGCTGATATTACCGTAAGCTGTGCAACAAAATACATATTTATGGAATGCAACACGAGCCACTGAGAGCTGTTTATCCATTAAAACATTTAGTATTCTGTGGGAGATGTTGGTTAAACTCCTCTTTCGTTAGATGACAAGAATCATTTTGAATATTTGATTTGCATTGGCAGGCACACAATTAATTTAGTTTAATAAGCACATTAATGGTTGGAGAGATGTATAGCAGGATGCACACTGAAAAACGATAACTTTAATTCTGAGCTTCTTTTAGAAGCTGTATTTTACCCTTGCTGATGAATGCTGTCGGTCAGGAGTCTCAAAAACGATACCTAAATAGCAAAACCAGTTTTTGATCTAACCACCTCCCCCATCTCTGCTCCGTGTCATGCCTCAGCACCGTTTGACCTCTGTAACTGGTAAATATGCAAACGGCACTTTGCTCCGCTGCTCAGCTTCAGTGCTTCAGTCTGGAAGTGTTTACTGAAGTCCTGCAGAGTGTGGAGGGGCCGAGGCCCCCCGAGGTGCCTCTGTGGGCCCTGAAAGGCCCTGGGAGGCTCCCGGGCCTCTTTGTTTAAGGTGAGCCCACTTTGGGGGGCGTCCAAAGAGCCTCACAGCTGAGACAGCAGACAGATCCACAGATCCACCTCTCCCTCCTTCACTGTCCCAGGGTGCACATTGTGATTGTTGCACCCTCTCTGTTTCTTTGGCTTATTTTGATGTGACCTTTGTTATGGGTGAAAAATGTAGCGAGGTTGGGTGATGAAACAAAATAAACTTGTTTATCTCCCGCTGACCACATGCATATGCAAACTCTGCGCATAATCTGTGGTCCGCTGCCTGTGCATTCATCCCGCCTCCTCACTACCACCTCTGAGTGCTGCAACTTCCTTTCTGGCATGAAGTTAAGGGTTTCAAACCTAAGGTTGTGAATTGGGTTAATTGCTCCAAAAAGTGTTCCTCTGTTAGTCAATGCTATACCTCCAAAACCAGTTCAACAGCATAGGCATCATCTATACTGGGGACACTGGGGACATGTCCCCACCACTTTTTGAAACGGCCAATTTTGTCCACCACTTTCATTTGATAAAAAATTTCTGAAAATAGCATGCACAAAGTATTGTACACTTTGAGATTTATTAGCACAATAGAACATGTTCAATCTGGTAGCATAGCATAGTAGCATAGTTACTGCACTAATTGTTAAAAAGTATTGTAAGCATTTGTATGTATGTGTATAAACAACACGTTCTCACTCCCAACCGGTCACATATTGAGGATGGTCAGGGCCCCTCCCCGTCACTCTATTACGGACAGGGTACCCCTTGAGAGTCAGTTTTCAACGGGCAGGGCGTCCCATAGACCTTCATAGACCTCCCATAGCGTTGACAATAGATGCCATGAGAACGCTCCCCGACGGTCAATATTAATATAATAATTATTTATTTTTTATTAGTCACACTCGATTTCGCCGATTTTCTTGTTGCCCCAGGTCGACACCTCTCTTAGCAGAAACAAAGGCTCCATTAATGTATTAAATCGCCAGGCAACGCAATCATTTACAAACTCTTCAACTACAACCCTAATTATATTTAAAAACATTTTAGAAGGCCTCACGAAATACTTTAATGTACATTTAAATTTAAATGTGAAGGGATGCGTGTAATGTGGTGATTGACATTATTCACCCACGGATCTATGGGTTGGGGTATTGTTCCGCACGGATATTTTAGTTAACCGGACTTCCTGTTGAAACATTTTTTTAAAATAAAATAATACTTTATTCCGAGTTTGCTTGCTTTTCTCTTTGGAGGTCATCACATAACGGCATTGTAATACACGGTTCGGCTGCATTAAATATTACCAGTGTTGTGCTAGTTTCCGAAAACCAGTAACTAGTTACCATTACTAGTTACTTCATTTCAAAAGTAACTCAGTTACTTTACTGATTACTTACACCAGAAAGTAATGCGTTACTGTGAAAAGTAACGTTTTAGTTACTTAAAAAAGGGCTCCCATTATATTAATGCCCTTATAGCCTTCATGTCAGTACTGTTATTGCATTGGAAAATAATACAATCTGTTGATCAACTTGACATGCATTATATGCAATCTGGATAGCATCGATATTAGCTGGCTTTACATTTTTGTATATTCTTTCTCCAGGTAGTTGGAAAAAGTTTTCCGTCCCATATGCAGTGTGCCGCCCGGACATGCTATCATGCTAACTAGCTCCCTGAAAGCGGGTGACTCCACTGTAGCAATAGCCTGCATGTGTTCTACAACATACCGTGCAATAGCTTTATCGACTTTCCCCCGGCTAGCAGTCCCTTGGTTAAAATCCAGCCGCTGTTGCTTAGGTGCAGGTGGAGGTGGAGTGGCGTCGGCTGAGTCTCTGTGGTCTTAGCTACTAGCTTCGTCCCAGCATGTTGTTTCTGCAGATGTTTTAGAGATTTGAATGACTGGTTTGGGCAGTAGATAGGCTCTTTGACCCGCCAGGACACAACTTACATTTAACTAAAACGTTCTTTTCTTTGTGCTCGACAAAAGTGAAATAGTGAGAATATCTCCAGGTGGAGAAACTAGACTTGAGCTCCGCCGCCGCCATGACAGTCTTGTTAGTAAACAACACACACACGCCCACAGCCCGTCTCCGCATGTGACACAGGACGTATTTAAGTACATTTACTCAAGTACTGTACTTAAGTATAGTTCTCATCTCTGTTCACCTGGCTGTTGACTATATAAAAAAACTAACGGAGTAACGCACCATGTAGTAACGGTAACTGAGTTACTGAATTGAAAAAGTAATGCGTTAGAGTACTAGTTACTGCCAAAAATAACGGCGTTACAGTAACGCGTTACTTGTAACGCGTTAGTCCCAACACTGAATATTACACATCTGTAATGTAAATGTGAAGGAATGTGTCTATAACAAAATACATCCGTCATAAACGAAACCGGAAACAGACAAGTTCCTCAGCTGATGATTGGATGGTTTAGCCGCAATGCACCCTGGGATTTGGTGTTTATGCGATGTGAAATCCGATTTTTTTTTTTTAAATAATACTTTATTCCGAGTGTGCTTGCTTTTCTCTTTGAAAGTCATCACATAATGGCATTGATGAACACGGTTCGGCTGCATTAAATATTACATATCTGCCTTAGTTCTCTATTTATAGAGCCCTGATGAGAAGACTTCTAGACAAACAGAAAGAACTGCCGTCTAAACTAAATATGTGACGTGGATCATAAATATATCAACAATTAAACAACATCTTGCATTTCTTTTCACAAAATACGTCTCCTTGCAGTATCAACACTAATTCGGCTGACTTTTATATTTGATCCAATTGGACGCGGTGGACCCGTTCAAATCCAGTTTTGGACAGTCTGCCGTGGTTCCATCCCATTTCAAGTGCTGTTCGACGCTCGGCACACTCTCCAATCACAGAGCTTGAGGACTATCACGGGGTTTGTCAAGCGAAGCGGAGAGAATACTTACTTCCGGGTGTAATATTCTCTAAAGCAAATGAGCTGCTCCGACCCTCGGTCCTGACGGACTTTAACTTGTGTTTATTAATCAAACAAATAAATAAACACAAGGATAATTATGTGTTATTGTTGAGTAAATAACAGTGTGTGGTTTAGAAAAGAATACAAAATTAGAAGGAAAAAACGATGAAGCAATACAGATGTCAGTATTCTGAGCCCCTACTCTCCCCATAACTGACAGCAACAAAAGTCCTACATTATTCAATTAAAATAAAGAAGTAAAAACAATAAGTGTGGCTTGATATTGAGTGAGAAAAAGGTTGATAAACGCTGTGAGAATGGATCTGCGGAGAGCATTTCACCGCGATCCCAACTCGTCTATTACCAACGTTCAGGGAGCTCTATGCAAGTCAATGGAACGCCCTGCCCGTTGAAAACTGACTCTCAAGGGCTACCCTGTCCGTAATAGAGTGACGGGGAGGGGCCCGGACCGACCGTCAACATGTGACGGGTTGGGAGTGAGAACGTGTTGGTATAAACCGTATACGTATGTGTGTTTGTGGGGAGTGCTTAATGCAGTAGTGTTTTTTAAATCTGATAAAAGTGTCCCCACCACTTTTTTTTACAAAGTGACACCCATGATCAACAGTATATAGTTCGAAACTGATTTTAATAACTTGAATTTACACCAACGAAGTAAGATGTATAATGTTATTAAGCTGGTCTGTGATTCTGAGAAATAAACCTAAACCTGACGTAACCTGAAAGCCGGCTGGTGGTGGTGTGAGAAGGTGGAGTGTGTGCAGGGTGGAGAGCAGGCAGGTGGGATAAATCCTACCCTCAGGCTGAGCAGATAGCACAGATCTTTATCAGACAGCACACTGGAGAAGACTTTAAGTGACACTTTCTCTTCCTTTCATCTCTCACACAAAAACAAACCCTGTGTGTGCTGTTGTGAAGCATCAGCATGCCACTTTAAAAAGAAAAGGCACTAATAAATGCATCAGTTGTTGAGTATGTGTGTTCCACGGTCAGAGTATGCAGCTACACTGAAAGCAGATCCTGAGGGTAATTATGCTGGAACTAATATGATTTTGAAAATGACCCATAATGAGTTTCACGGAGCTCTCCAGAGCTCGGTCGGTCGTTATCCATACGCACTGTTCAACGTGGGAAACAGTTTGTCACCAGAACCGGCAGGACTCCTGTCTGTCCACGAGCAGCGTGATGCTGAAGGATCCTGTAGGCTAATGACACAACATTCAAATCCTTCATTTATTTTAAAGTGCCAACTAGTTTCAACCACAAAGTGCACAATATGATTACAGAAGATAACACAACACTATTGGTGCTCCTGTTCAACTCTAAAACACACAGATTCAGTATTTACCATCAGCAAAGCTTTCACAATGCACCTTTCACCCAGTTGGGTTATTGATTCAAGCAGTGTATTTCACGCACAATTTCAAAGCCATAGACTCAGACTGAGTGCGCATTCTGAAAAGAACAATTGAGTGTTAAAATACTTATAATACTAATAAATCACTCTCCCAGAACAGAACAAAGGACTTACAGCTACCACCATTAAGTATACAACCCACAACAATGCATAACTGGCTTTGGATGGTTTAACCATAATTGTTAGTTTAGATCTAAGTGTGTGTATGTGTGTGTGTGTGTGTGTGTGTGTGTGTGTGTGTGTGTGTGTGTGTGTGTGTGTGTGTGTGTGTGTGTGTGTATGTTTATGCACATGCATGTGCATGTGTGTGTTTATTTTCCTTCACATGATGCCAATGGTCAGAGAGAAAATAAAAGCTGTGTTTGTATGCTGATCGTATTCTCTTCGCAACAAAACCATGCAGCATGATTGCGTTGCAGTGTGTGTGTGTGTGGGTATGTGTGGACTAGCATTACTATACTTGTGGGGACCTACATCTGTTTACATAGTCACGTGTGGGGACTCGTCTCCCTTATGGGGACAAATTGGAGGTCCCCATGAGGGGAATCATTAATTTTAGGGTGAAGACTTGGTTAGGGTTAGGGTTAGGGTTAGGGTAAGGGTTAGGGTTAGGCATGTGTTGGTTATGGTTAAGGTTAGAATAAGTCTCTAGGAAATGCATGTAAGTCAATGCAATGTCCCCTGAAGTGATGTATACATGGTATGTGTGTGTGTGTGTGTGTGTGTGTGTGTGTGTGTGTGTGTGTGTGTGTGTGTGTGTGTGTGTGTGTGTGGAGCGACACCATGCTCTCATTCTTCCGATAAGACGTAGCATGCCGATCGAGGGATCTGCTGGAGACAAAGATGAAGTCCAGGTTTAGCCCCGCTATCGGCTCAAGGCGTCTGTCTCATTAGCATAATCTGCTTTCCATGATCAGCTGGAGAGAGAGAGCTGACCCTCCTGATCCACAGCCTGTCAAACTTTGTTCTCCTCCATCCTGGGGAAGCTTATTGTGCTGCGTTCCAAAGCGAGCGTGGAGCATCCAATGCAACCCGTCTGCTGCTCAGTGCGGAGGACACTCCCGGGACACGGCTGCCTTTAGATGTCCATTCATCCTGAGCTTTGTCTTCAGCTCTGCTTCTCAAACATCCCTGGCATAACTGTAATCTGCCACCACATTGTATTTAATGATTAAAGGTGGTAAAACAGATAACTGTGTTTATTCGGTTTCTCTGTAAACACTTAATATAATTATCAGTAGCCTATTATTATGTAATGAGACAGGGACACTGTCTCTGCATAGACACACTTCTGTGTTAATGTGGAGGTGGAAATCTGTACGACAGATACCTCGAAACCTGGACTAATGAAACCTCCTTCAGCCTTTTGCAAATTGAGGAGGTTCACTGCCGACATCATAGCTAACACTCAAGAGAAAGAGAAAGTGGTGACTGTTTGGTAAAAGGATCGTTGAACATAAGGAAATACAAGGTGGAAGCCAGAAAGAAAAAGCCTGACAGACGTTTGACTTGCTTGGAGACCGAGTCCACAGAGGACTGACTGAGACAGAGAGGACGGAGAAGAAGCCTCATTTTACCTCCCCCCCCCCCACACACACACACACCCACACCCACACACACCCACACCCACACCCACACACACACACACACACACACACACACACACACACACACACACACACACACACACACACACACACACACACACACACACACACACACACACACACACACACACACACACACACACACACACACACACACACACACCTCTGCCCTCTCCTCCCTTACATCCAGCCGCATGTGGAGGCAAAGCAAATGGAGTCCATCCTGTCGCAGCAGCACCCTGAGGACTCTTGGGGGGGGGGGGGGGGGGGGGAAGTGATCCCAGCCCACTGCAGCGGCCTAAAGTGTTGTCACACTGAGTTAGTGCCAAATTGCTTTGCTTTGCTGCAACCCCCCCCCCCATTTCCCTCCACAACCCTACCAGCTACAAACAAGACGTATACTTTACATTTCTTTCTCTGGAGATGTGTGTAATATTGTCTACCTTAGTTTTAGGAAAACACATATTTCAGGGACTAAACAGTGAAATAATTGATTTAATTAATGCAGCAGCATGCCCTGCGGCCACATGTAATCCGCTGAGAGTTCTCTCGCGGGAGCTTTCAAGGGGGGCAACCAGGGGGGAATACAAAAAGATATTCTCGCTGAGACTCTTCCAGTGGCCTGTAATGGGAGCCTCACACTAATCCCATAATTCCTCGTTTAATTAAAGTACAGAGCCAACCCTGTAGTTGTCTAAGCCTGTTTGATGGGCCTTTTCTTTTCCAATTCACCAACACATGAGCAACTTCTGCACAAACAAACAAGCACACATTAGAAACATATGCATCTCTGCTCTCCATTCTCTCAATTCTCTACTGAACACCCAGGATTGACAACACAATACATGTATCTAACTAATACATGTTCTCCTGCATTTTGTCTACATTTCCTGGTCAGTCAGATTCTAAGAAAATCACTGCAATTGTACACTTACAATGTCAATTATGAAAACAGAATGCAGACATATACATGTTTAGTTGAGGTTGCCTTTATAAGCTTAAAGATTGTCATTTTAAATGTTATATGTCCAGCATTTTCAGCAACAAGATCATTCAAGTCAATAAAGCTGCTTTTTAGCAACATGCTGTCAGTTGTTGACATATTTTGCTTATTTTCTGACATTTTGAAGGGTGATCAATAATTTTGTTTATTGTGTTCACGTTTTAGATTTCTCTCAAATATTGTGTACATTTCAAAATAATATATTTGCCATTTTCTCAAGCTCCCATATGACAATTGTTTTCACCTGAACTGTGATGTCATATTCCTCGAGAGCATAATGTCTATGTAACTGCCGACAGTCCTGGTGGGCAGTAGGGACACAGCTAGACATGTTTGTTTCTAAAAACATTCTGAGAAGGTTACCATTCATTGTTCTAGGAATGTTTTCAGCGGGAAGTTTTATTTTGGTTCCCAGAATGTTCTTCTGAAAAGTAGGATAACGTTTGGTGATAACTTTCTTAAGATGTTTTTGATAACTTTCTTAAGATGTTTTTGATAACCTTCTTAAGATGTTTTTGATAACTTTCTTAAGACGTTTTTGATAACTTTCTTACGATGTTTTTGATAACCTTCTTAAGATGTTTTTGATAACTTTCTTAAGACGTTTTTGATAACTTTCTTAAGATGTTTTTGATAACCTTCTTAAAATGTTTTTGATAACATTGTTCGGAACATTATGCCCTACTGTTCTTAAAACGTTTTCAGCTGCAAGTTAGATTTTTTTATGTTGCAAGAATGTTATTATTTTAGAGTAGGATAACGTGCTTTATCGTTCCGATTTATCAGAAGTCTTTTTTTCTTTTTTTTGTATGCGACCAGCAGCTAGTACAAGTCACTGTCGGTGTCACGTGTACTGGAGGGGACCCAGAACCAGACTCGGAATCAGCTGTGAAAGTAACATCTGTTTATTAGAAAAGGGGAGCTGGGAGTGGAGGTTGGTTATGGCAGCAGTGGGAAACAGTTGTTCCAGGGTGGAGAGGCCTGGCTGTTCTTGGGAGTGTGGAAGGCCTTGGATTCCTCCTGGGAGAGACATAAAAATGAGTGTGAGGCAAAAGCAGGCGAAGTTGTCAAAGAATATGCTGGTAAAAAGCTAGAGGGCACGCAACAAACCGTTCACGCAACAAACCGTTCACGCAACAAACCGTTCACGCAACAATCCGGCAGGGAATGAGTGCAGGCTGCAGGCTTTCATAGTGTGGCTGATGAGCAGGTTGCAGGCGTGGTTGCCTGCAGCACGTCTTTTTGTCCATTCGGGTCTTGGAAGACCGGAAGCTGTGGGGTTCATAAAAACATGTTCTTACTCAATATCAAGCCACAATTATTGTTTTTATTTTAAATCGTATAATGTCAGACTTTTTTTGTCGTCTGTGAGGAAAATAAATGGGGCTCAGAGCCTCAGGATACTGAAATCTGTATTTTTTAAAATCTTTTTTTCCTTCTAATTTGTTATTCTTTTCAAAATAACACACTGTTATTTACTCACCAATAACACACAATTATCCTTGTTTTTATTTATTTGTTTAATTCCATAATCTCGGGCTTTTTTGGTGTCCGTCAGGAACTGAATTTCAAAATAAAAATAACCGGAAACAGACGTAGCATCATTGCGATACACAGCCACTGAACTGATTACCCAAGATCCTCAGCTATGGTTTAAGCTCGCTGATTGGATGTTTTAGCCGCAATGCATGTAGGGATATGGTGTTCATGCCATATCAAATCCGAAAAACTTTTTTTTTAAAAGAAAATAATACTTAATTCCGAGTGTTTTTGCTTTTCTCTTTGAAAGTCATCACATAACGGCATTGTAATACACAGTTCAGCTGCATTACATATTACACATCTGCCGTAGTTCTTTATTTATAGAGCCCTGATGAGAAGACCTTTGGAAAAACTCGAAGAAATGAAAAAACTGAAACTGAATACTTGACGTGGATCATAAATATATCAACAATTAAACAACATCTTCAATTTCTCTTCACACAATACGTCTCCTTGCAGTATCAACACTAATTCGGCTGACTTTTACATTTGATCTAATTCACAGATAGGTTATATTTACACCATAACGGTGCACAGCTGATAGAAAAGGACTGTAGTTTTTAAAGATATTACTGATTTTCTTTGAATATAAGAATGTAAATACTGAGTCTGAAATAGTATAGCAATATGCTGTAAAATTATGTGAAAACATGAATAAAACTACACATCTTCAGATGTTGTACATGCATAAGTGTGCTACACTAATAATACAAAGTTATTATGGCTGTGTGTACCTTGTGTGCACCGCCTAGTGGTTAAAGCACGTTATTGAATTATTGTGTTATATTTGATGAAAAAAATATTAAGAGTACATACTTTTATAGGGGGAAAGTAGAAGGTCAATGATAGAAATATACAATATAACAAATCAAGAAGATACTATAAGTGATCTCTACAATACAACAGTTTAGTGCAGGATGTACAAAGATATTAATAGGAGGAGGTGCAAAAAATTAATCTTTATTTAAACATTAAATAATACTTTAGATTAAGGTCTTCTTTTAAATAAGAAAAAAGCTTTGGGGGTATCAAAAGATAAATATTAAGCCTGACAAAGTACTTAACGTCTAATATATTGCTTTCCTGCAATGTTAACTATGTTGAAGCACTTATTTTAACTGTTCGATTCCAGTTTTGGATAGTCTGGCGTGGTTTCGTTCCATTTCAAACAGCTGTTTGACGCTCGGCGTAACCTTGGCGCACTGCCACTCCAACATCCAATCCCAGAGCTTGAAGATTAATCACGGGGACAGTAGTCCTAAACGATAGCTGGGGATTATGGGTAGTGTAGTGTCTTCGGCCATCCTAAACTCAGAAATGTTTTTCGGATTTGATATGGCATTAACACCATATCCCTACATGCATTGCGGCTAAAACATCCAATCTGCGAGCTTAAACCATAGCTGAGGATCTTGGATAATCAGTTCAGTGGCTGTGTATGCAATGATACTCGAAATGTCCCTTATAGGCCTACATCTGTTTCAGGTTATTTTTATTTTGAAATTCAGTTCCTGACGGACGCCAAAAAAGCCTGAGATTATGGAATTAAACAAATAAATAAAAGCAAGGATAATTGTGTGTTATTGGTGAGTAAATAACAGTGTGTTATTTAGAAAAGAATAACAAATTAGAAGGAAAAAAAGATTAAAAAAAATACAGATTTCAGTATCCTGAGGCTCTGAGCCCCATTTATTTTCCTCACAGACGACAAAAAAAGTCCGACATTATACGATTTAAAATAAAAACAATAATCGTGGCTTGATATTGAGTAAGAACATGTTTTTATTTTTATGAACCCCACAGCTTCCGGTCTTCCAAGACCCGAACGGACAAAAAGACGTGCTGCAGGCACGAAACATACTATCAATAGAAATACATTGCTTTTAAAATCGTTCTGTGTGACACGAAAAAAAGGGGAAAATCGTGTTGGTGAACACGAATCAATAGATTAAATGTCGTGACTATAACACGAAATGTCGTGAGACTGGGTTGGATATTATGAATACTGTGGGCCTGTATACCTTAGTGTGATTATAAGTGCATGTGAGTGAATATTGGCATGCAAATTCGTTTTTATACGTCCTATTCATTGTCTCAATGCGCTCATCTTAAGAAAGTTATCACCAAAAATGTGAAGAATGTTTTTAGAGAACGTTATCCTATCTTTCAGAAGAACATTCTGGGAACCAAAATAAAACTTCCCGCTGAAAACGTTTTAAGAATAGTAGGGCATAATGTTCGAACAATTGACCAAGAAGGTCATCACAAAATATTTTAAGTAAGGACACCGTTTGTTGTCCCAAAATGGACAGAAGCCCCATCAGCTGCTGTTGCAGTCAAGCAGGTACTGGGGTTAAGATGGTTCTCCTTACACTTTTCTCTAATGGCCTTCAGTATTTCCGCAGCATCACAGGACTCTGGCTCTGTAACACTGAAAAGCAAAAAAATACACACACAAAAATAAAAACAATTATTTAAATAAAGTTATTTAAATAGTTTCACGCTGAGTGGCAGCTCTTATTGTATTCAACGGAAATGAGAGTTGACTACAGAAATACAAAAGCCTTTTTGATTGATATCAAAAACATACCAAAACAAAATTATCCAAACACATGAATGTGAAGAATAAAAATGTACTTCTTACCCAAGTAGTCTGATTCTTGGTGTGCCATTTTCAATTAACTTGATGCTGACCACCTCTTTCTCTGATATGCTTTTGTCCATGCTTCCATCAAAGAGCAATGAGCAGTAGAATGGCTTATGTTTTACCAAAGCATGAAGATGGTTTCTCATGGTCCCCGCAATGTGCTCTATGAAGATGCGACAGGCTCTTGATACGTCACCCCCAGCTCCACATCATGCTTCCTTTCCACAGACACCAAGGTTTTAAACAGGCGGAAAGGCTGCTCACAGTAAGCCACAGTATATGCTATATCAAATTTCATTTCATTTCAAACCTTTATTTATACAGATAAATCCCATTGAGATCATTGATCTCTTTTTCAAGGGAGACCTGCTCAAGTAGTTCCACGTGAAACATAAAAACATAAACAGAACAACAAAAGGACATCATACAGCATCATTTACAAAATTATCCACATAAACAGGTACCAATAGCTTCCGATTGAGTAGCATCCAACCGAGCTTTAAAAACATTTAGTGGCACCAGATTGTTCAGTTTCCATTTAATTTGCAGACTATTCCAAGACAGAGGAGCTGCGCATCTAAAAGCTGTCTTCCCTAAGACAGTCCTAGCAGTTGGCACATTTAATAAAACCACAGCATGCGATCTCAGGCAGTAGCCACTTACAATTCTCCGTGAGATCAGGGAGCAGATATAAGATGGAAGTTTCCCTAGCATGGCTTTGTATAGGGAAACTTCCATCTTATATCTAATAGCTTGCACATCTAGTCTTTGGTCTTATCATGTAGCTTTTGTAGATTTTGCACTCTCAGTCATGGTAACTGTTGAAAAGTTGACATGCTGTAGCATGGGGTTTCGACTTGTGTGTATTGGCAATGTCTTTTTTAACATTTGTAGTCCCTGAAATATATGGTTTACTGCTGCAAAGTTTTTCTTGACTTGTGTGCAAAGGACCTTTTCTCTGACTCCTTTCGTAGTAGTCCCTACATATGCTACACCAGATTTTGGTAACGATACCGCTTTCTTTTTCATAGCAGAGCCAGTCATGTCCCCAGGAGTCCACAGTATGGGCTGTGGCGGTCCTGGTTTTCAGTTGTCCTGCCTGGTTTCCTGTCTGTGCTGTCCTGTGCTGCTTGTTGTGTCTCCATACTTTCTAACTGTACCTCTTGTTCTCTCTTTCCCTTTGCTTCTTGTTGTCTCTCTACACTTTCCAACTGTGCCTCTCGTTGTGTCTCTCCCTGAGGCTCTTGTTGACTTTTTCCCTGTATGTCTCTCTGTGCCTCTCTTTCTGTCCCCTGTTGTCTCAGTCCTTGAGCCTGACTGGCCTTACTGCAAAGCATTAAGGCATATACAAACATAAATGTGTTTCTTTTATTTAGCCTAGCCTCACTCATTGAAAAATTATAGAAATACGTGTCAGTACAACCTAATATACAACTCGCTCTCTCTCACACACACACTCACTCACTCACTCACTCACTCACTCACTCACTCACTCACTCACTCACTCACTCACTCACTCACTCACTCACTCACTCACTCACTCACTCACTCACTCACTCACTCACTCAATCCCACTCTGAGAGGGAATTTAGCTAAGCTAACCGTAGTTGAACCATGGAAATGCAACTATAAAAACTCACAGTTTGGATATTAGCCAAAAGCCGGTCAGGGGCAGTGTGATGGGTTGATGTTGTTGGCAGTACTCAAGTTGTAAAAAAAATCAGGGGGGATGGTGGATTTGATCATATGGGGACATCATTTGTGCTGATAACCCGCTGAGGGTGGGAGACCAACCAGCATAAAGATAATTATTATACTCCTAAAACAGCATGCATGTTATGGATGTGCAGATGCTCCTTTCATTGCTCTTGACCAAGGCACCTCAGAATTAGAGTCGGTCCCCGGGCTGCCATGGCACCACTAACATTTAGGGTCAAATGCAAAGGACAATTAGTGCAAAATCTTTTTTTCACTTTAATTTAAAGGGGGGGAGGGAATACAAAAATGTGGTTATAATGGAAGTATATGGTACAAATCTTGTAGGTTAACGGTCCCTCATTTATTATTCAGATGGATCAACTGATTATACTAATAATAAAGTCAAAATAGTTTTTAGAATATTGAATTATAGTGTATTTTTTCAAAAAAGCAGTTACTGGTATACGATCAAAACTGGTATCTAAAGGGTTACATTTGTATCGTAATTAATTAAATCATTATGTAAATTCTTCATGAAAAATTTGATGAAAAAAATTAGAAAAATATTGATCATCATTTTATTGCAGTTCAAATACAAATATTTTATGTTAACATTCCCAATGTTACTTTTTTTAACAGGGCATTACGTGCAAATTGAAATTGTTTACAAAATATGAAAATATTAAAAGATTATACAGATAATACAAAATAGGACCAATGTTGTCAATGGCTGCCTACTCCACTCTCCCCCATCTCATAGAAGTTTCCAAAGATTTTCATAATCATGCTTTTTGGTCTCAATTTTTCTGTCTCTTGCTTTTGTTAGATTGTTAGCTAAGCAATGGCTTTGAAGCCAATGGCTTTGAAGCCAAGTCTTGACATATACCTCTGGTCTGAACTTGTTCAGTGGAGGGCCAACACACTTGATGTCAAGGCTGACATGCTTTTTACCTCTAGGGAGCTTCTAGTTGTGGTTATAATGTTCATCTGACTAAACCCACGTTCACACTCAGCTGTGGAGATGACCAGAGTGTTCACTGCTTGAAGGAGGGGTTTCAGCTCTTCTGGTGCTGGTGGTATCATTTCATCAACAGTTTTGAGTCTTACCAGCTAGCTAACACGAGAGAAAAACGTATAACTCCAAACTAAGTTGTTATTGCTGCTTATGTCCATAGATGCCACCTTTGGTGACTAAAGTAGTGAGTAATGACTAAGATTACTGACTCTTGACTTACCTGAAATGTTATTTTTAGTATTTTTAAATATGAAGTCCCTCAGATCGCGTTGTCCTCCTGGTCGCTTGGCCATTGTGATGACCGTTACCTGCGCTTCTGGCATCGATCAAACAGGCGCATCACGGTGCTCTGGCGCCCTCTAGGGCACTCGCATAGTATAGCGTCAGTGACTTGGTAAAAATGTCATTGCGTGTGTGTGTGCTCTCTCGCCCACAGTATTTTACTCAAAATGCGCAAAATTAATGTTGAAATAGCAGTAATACCAGTGCCACGTTCATTGATAAAATTAAATAAAGGATGGAAAGGGGGAAAGGCAGTTTTAGAAGGGGGATGATTTTGACCGTTTTTATTTCAGGGGGGATGCCATGCCCCCTCATCCCCCCTCAACTCGAGTACTGGTTGTTGGACGACAGGGCGTTTATACATCGGGGCTCCACCCACTGTACCCATAGAGTCCAGTAGAGGGCGGAGCCTGTGTGATATATAACGAGGGGTTACGTATTGTAACCCTTGTTATGTGAGCACAGGCGGAGCCCTCTATTGGGGGCCCTGTCTTTCCTATGCCGCTCGCTGAAGAGGGTGCAGGATGACGGTCGGAGGGCGTAGCCACCTTATATACTGTGGGCCTGCACGCGCATTCAGGTAGGCTCGCCCCGATTGGCCGGCTACGTTTACGTAACTCAGTAGGTGAATGCATGTACAGTATGATAGAGAGTAGTACCCATAGAGTCCAGTAGAGGGCGGAGCCTGTGTGATATATATAACATTGAATGGTAACATTCTCAGAATGTTTTTAGAACCAAAAATGTCTAGCTGGGAACTCACACATGCCACCGCAATATCTGCTTACAGCTTATCATGAATTACGTGCTTGTTTGTTTTTTTCAAAAGGAAAATATGGTGACATCAGATTTTTTTAAAACATCTTTTTCAAACAAATGTAACAAGTTTGTTTTTTAAAGCGCTCTAGAAATAAATCTGACGTTGACCATGACCGTGTTAATATTTGCCATCACAGGAACGTTTTGTAAAAACATAATAACCTCCTGAAAACATTATCCGAATGTTGCTTTGAAAATGTTCTTCTTTTGTTATCATGTAACATTGAGGGAATGTTTTATAAAAGAACATCTATAATATGTTACCCCAACAACATCCAAAAAACATCCTCATAATGTTGCAGGCAAAACGTTCCACCTTTGTTAGCATATCACATTAACGGAATGTTTTATAAAAAACGTTCTGTCATCTCAGGCCTCAATAACATCCTCAAAACATTTTCTGAATGTTGCTTTGAAAATGTTCTTCTTTTGTTATCATGTAACATTGAGGCAGGGGTAGACATTAAGGGTAAAATTAAGGGTAAAATTAAGGGTACAATTCCACTGGCCCTCCAGGCCGGTGGAATTGTATTGTCACTGGCCCCACCATTGTAACCACTGGCCCGGAGCATTCGTCCAAAAAAATCAACTAATAATGAAGAAAATAAACACATTTGTTGCAATAGTAATTTATGCACTAACTACATTACTACTTGTACTACAACATTTGAATCATCAGTTTTTACTCATTTTCCTCAATTGTTCATATTTGGTTTATGATATTGTGGTCATTGTTAAAAAACGTCTGCTATTATTATGAGTATTATTATTTGTATAATGCACTTTCTGCCTTCCTGTCATTAGAAGTTAGAAATGTAATGGCTATGTAATAGATTAGATTAGAACCTTCATATCCTAAACTGCTGGGACATTTCGCCCTTCCTTTATATTGTCTACTCTTCACTTACTTGTCAGCATAGGTCGGCATTGATGTACAGAGCCGAAAGAAGACCTTGTTTATATTGGCATGATGGCATCATATTGAGAGGTTCAGTGACGCGTCCTAAAACCAGGAAGTAAGCTGCTGGTTCCCTCCACAAAAAGCAATGGGATTTCTCCACAGGGTTTTGGAAAATAGCTGGAAATAAGGTCTGTGGAAAACAAACCTGTTTGATAAATGCACGTTTTGTTCAGCCGGTTAATCTCCACATGTCTACCCTACTTTTATAATTTTATAATCATAAATCTAATCGACAGATTATAAAAGGGTTCTAGGACGCGTCACTGCACCACTCTATAGAAGCCAACTCCATCGATCAAGCTGGCTGAAACTTTCTCTCCCTCTTCTTCTCATACTCCCTGTCACTCTCCTTTAACTCCTCCGGTGACTTTCTTTTATTTGAAGATTGTTTTTTGCCCGGCGCTTGGCTGGTTACCGCTGGTATGAAAAACATTTTGGCGAATGGTTAGGTGACGCAATAGTGAAGGAGCGCGCTCCCGCTCACGGGAGCCTGCTCGCGCTGCGCTCCTCAGCAAACAGCTGTTTGCTTTTCACCCAACAACGACAACCGACTCACGAAACGCTATGTTGTAGCGTTAATAAACGAAAAAATTTAACAAAATCGCTAGTCAAAATACCAACACCACAGGTAACATTTTTTTTTTAAAAAAGCAATATTTTTTGTGGCCCGAGCGGGCAAGTGGAAAGTACGTTATGCTGGCCCGGGGTGTCTAAATAGTGCTTCCGGGCCAGCGGGCCATTTATAATGTCGACAGTGGTGACTGGTCATTAGGGGCAGGTACAGCCCCACCTAGTGTCAGCAGAAAGTATTAAAAATAATGATTACAAAATAATGATTACAAAAAATATATTAAATATATTTTAAGATCATGTTTAATCATCTGATTCGTCTGTACATTGCTGTTTTAGTCTGTGTTATTCTAATTAGTGTCTACAGTGTGCCTATTGAGCTGTTTAGAGCCATGTGGGACAAAACCTGATCCTGCCCCTCCCTCTTACTGTCTAAGTGAACGGTGACTGTAAAAACTACACTGCGCATGCTCAGAGTATTTTCCTATTTCATGTGTGTGGCAAAAAAATAATGACCATATGGGCACTGAGCTGCCATCCCCACCATACGTCATCTCACATAATTCAGAGCTGATTGGCTGTAAGTACGTGTGCCGCGAAAAGTGTGGTGTGTGAAGAGGAGACGAGAGAGCTGCAGTGAGGCGTCCTAAAACCCGGAAGTAAGCTGCGCATGGCTTCCCTCGACCTAAAAGCAATGAGATTTCTCCATAGGATTTTAGAAAATAGCTGCCAAATAAGATCTGTGGGAAACAAACCTGTTAGATAAATGCACGTTTTGTTCAGCCGGATAATATCCACATGTCTACCCTACTTTTATCATTTTCGAATCATAAATCTATTTATTAGATTAGATTTATGATAGACTTTTGAAACTACAAGAACATAAGGAGGACTTTTATAAAAAAGTAATAGAGATTTTTGTCCAGAAGGATAGGCACATGGACTTCATGTCAAGGTAAGACTGCAATTGTATTGAAAATGGGATCTTACTAAGAGAGAACAATTCAATATTTAAATGATAAAATTACATTTTTTGGGTATCCTTCTGTTGAACTGTCTGTTTAAAATGAATTGAAGCATGAGACAAAAAAGGCACTTTGAAAATAATATTATATTTTGATTTAGGTCAAAATATAATATTTGTAAACCTGAAGAGTCAGTGGCAGTGCGTCACTAGCCATGAACCTCACTGCAGAAGCTTATAGACATCTAAGTTTTTTGTGCCCCACCACTTGTACATACAGTATAAAAACGCCACTGAATGTCGAGCCCTGGTTGAGGGAATGTTTTATAAAAGAACATCTGTACCGTGTTACCTCAACAACGTCCAAAAAACATCCTTAGAGTGTTGCAGGCAAAACGTTCCACCTTTGTCACATTAAAGGAACGTTTTATAAAAAACTTTCTGTCATCTCAGGCCTCAATAACATCCTCAAAACATCCTCTGAATGTTGCAGTTAAAACGTTATGTCTTAGTTAACCTTAAACCTAATAGGAACATTATTTGAACATCAGATTAAAATGTTTCTTTAAAACATTATTAGAACCTGTAGGTAACGTTAGCCATAGTTGTGAGAACGTTTCCTGCTAGCTGGGTAGCTCCATTT
The DNA here is from genome assembly GCF_902827115.2 of Pseudochaenichthys georgianus. Taxonomy (NCBI): domain Eukaryota; kingdom Metazoa; phylum Chordata; class Actinopteri; order Perciformes; family Channichthyidae; genus Pseudochaenichthys; species Pseudochaenichthys georgianus. The sequence goes on from NC_047509.1 coordinate 42,267,823, forward strand.
GAAATATATATGTACATTCATCAGATAATCTTCCATGGCTCCTCCTGAAGAGCAGCCTGGACACATGTGTGTGAGTGAAATGGGCTGCAAAATAAATATTTTGGGACTATTTTCATCCTGCCAGTGTGTTTGTCTGGGCTACCCTGAGGCTCAACATGAAGAATGGTGCTACATACAAAACCAAGGTGGTCTGCAGAGATTAGCACCCCTCATTCCACTTTTACTCTCAGCACTGTGCCCTGAGGGATGCTGGGATATGCAGGTTTTGATATAGAATGGTACTTAGCAAGCACAGAAAATTGTTTTGTCATATAAATAACCACACAGAGGATTCTCTGCAGGCTGGGCTGTTTGAAGCATCAGTTGTTCCTCCTGCCTCGCTCTGTCTCTGGAAGAAGATGTGAACATGCCTACTGAGAAAGTCTTCATCACTGCCTCTGAGTTTGTTATTGATAGGCAATAAAACCAAAAGGAACTGCGGATATGAATCAAATATTTTGAAGTTACATTAAACAGCTCTCAGAACAAACATGGCTCCTGGTTAGGTACTATATAGCTGTCTGTTTAGGTGTAAAGTTGAATTAATACATCACATATTATCATTTTTGAAATGTGAATTAAAATGTTCCATGTTCCATGAAATGTCTCATTGTACGCCTAAGACAACAAAATAAATGTACCAGAAGCCATTTGTGTCTCGGAAAAAACGATTTCCAAAGATATTTGGGTCCTTATCTAAGAGAACTGACCATATAAATAAAATACAGGTCATTCCACACTCAGAAAAGTTTGTGTTTACTAACCATCTAAAATAACTGCATTGCTTTCAATTCAAAAGATCCACAAACAGACGATCAGTGATGTGCAATGATACTGGAATCAGTAGATTCCCAGCGTTGAAGCTCATTGTCTTTATGGAGTATTTTGACGTTTTTATATGTGAGTTGAAAGCAGGAGAATATAGTAAGCATCACTTCTACCTGCCGAACACGGAACTAATGTTTGTCTCCCCCATGTGTGTGTCCAGGCAGTCGGATGGATGAGGTGTCCGATGTGGAGTCGGAGCCGGACCTCCCTCTGAAGAGGAAGCAGCGCAGGAGTCGGACCACCTTCACAGCCGAGCAGCTGGAGGAGCTGGAGAAGGCCTTCGAGAGAACCCACTACCCCGACATCTACACCAGGGAGGAGCTGGCCCAGAGGACCAAGCTCACCGAGGCCCGGGTCCAGGTAGGAACAATTCTGCCCACCCACCCACTAGGGCTGTACCCGAATATGCAAATATTCGTTTGTTAGAGTACTATTCGGGTTTCAATTTCGTTATTCGGATATTTGTCCTTTTTTTTTTTATTGAATTTATTGAAATCTCCAATATCAACGTAAGAGCTTGTGCCTCTTCGGGGGGTGCTAACACTTAAACATAAACTTCATTGTTTACTTTCTCTATCTTTATATGTAGATATTACTTTTCTCCGTTAATCTCCGTCAAGTTGTTTCCATAGCAACAACAACTTCCTGTCAACAGCGCTAACTCTCCTTCAAAAATAAAAGCATGTCCATAAAAAATAGGAAGCCAAGCCAAATTACACTTAAGACCAGGGGTGCACATCACTTTTTTGCCCTGGTTCTCAAAGGAGCACCTGGAGATGTTGCTTGGTGTGCATCCTTAAAATGAAATAAACCGGACCTTTTGAGGGGTACTTGACTTTATGAACGGGGGGAGGTGCGCTAGTGAGCAAGATTTTAGCTGGCACCCCCCCCCCCCCCCCCCCCCCCCCCCCATAATGCAGACACTCACTACGACTCGCGCATGCATGCACGGTTGTGGCATGACCATTTGAACAGGATTTAAGTGGGGGGTGGACCTAACATCCTGTAGGGGGGTCCGGGGGCATGCTCCCCCGGGAAGATTTTTTTTTTTTTTAATATTGAAGTTAAAAGCATCAATCTGGTTCACTTTGAGAGCAACATGAAGAGATCTATGGATACATCTCCCAACATGATATGAAACAGAACTGTAAGCAGATTTTCTTTTTCTTTATGGATATTTTACAAATCACTCCCCTTTTAAACTGTATTCTTGTTTATTAATAACAACTTATTTTACTGTCATATAGTATTTTATACTATAAGAGAATAGATGAAAATCTATTCTCTTATTTTTTTACAACTATAATGATCATATAAAGGTGTGCCTTTACCTCACTGAGCTGAGGTTATCAGAGCCTCTCAGTCTTTCAGGAGAGAGCTCTCTAAAGCTCTCCCCCGCAGCCGCTTACACAGTAAATTCTAATGTTAATAAAAGCTGTATACGTTTTTTGGGAGTTTGATTTATTTTAAATTAACACAAATACAAAATTAAAACCTATAATTGCACACTAAAACCATTATTTCAAAAAAAGAACTATTTCACATAAACCTCTGGTTTTTACTGGGGCTGGGGCGGTTCAACTTGATTTGGGGGTGGGGGGGGGGGGTTGCGCCATCCTAGCTAACCCTAACCCTAACTTTGGCTAACGTTACCTATTGGTTCTAATAAGGTTTTAAAGAAACTTTTTTATCTGATGTTCAAAGAACCTTTTTAGGATGTTTATTTGTTCAAATAATGTTCCTATAAGGTTTAAGGTTAACTAACACATAACGTTTTAACTGCAACATTCAGAGGATGTTTTGAGGATGTTATTGAGGCCTGAGATGACAGAAAGTTTTTTTATAAAACGTTCCTTTAATGTGATGTGTTAACAAAGGTGGAACGTTTTGCCTGCAACATTCTAAGGATGTGTTTTGGACGTTGTTGGGTAACACATTAAAGATGTTCTTTATAAAACGTTCCCTCAATGTTACATGATAAAAAATGAAGAACATTCTCCAAGAAACATTCTGAAAATGTTTTGAGGATGTTATTCTTTTTTTATAAAACTTTCCTGTTATGGCAAATATTAACACGGTCATGGTCAACGTCAGATTTATTTCTAGAGCTCTTTAAAAAACAAACTTGTTGCAATTGTTTGAAAAGGATGTTTTAAAAAAAATCTGATATCACCATATTTTCTTTTTGAAAAAAACAACCAAGCACGTAATTCATGATAAGCTGTAAGCCGATATTGCATGTTTGTGGTGGCATGTGTGAGTTCCCAGCTAGAAATGTTTGTTACCATTCGTTGTTCGAGGAATGTTTTCAGCGGCACGTTTTATTTTGGTTCCCAGAATGTTCTTCTGAAAGGTAGGATAACATTCTCTAAAAACATTCTTGAAATGTTTGGTGATAACCTTCTTAAGATGTTTTTGATAACATTGTTAGAACATTATGCCCTACTGTTCTTAAAACGTTTTCAGCGGGACATTTTATTTTGGTTCCCAGAATGTTCTTCTGAAAGGTAGGATAACGTTCTCTAAAAACATTCTTAACATTTTTGGTGATAACTTTCTTAAGATGTATGAGCGTATTGAGACAATGAATAGGACGTATAAAAACAAATGTATGCATGCCAATATTCACTCACATGCACTTATAATCACACCACGGTATGTAGGCTCACAGTATTCATAATATCATATGTATAAAATATCAGAAAATAATAACACTTGTTTCTGACTATAAAGGTTGTGTCTCATATGTAGGATCTACAGTGTCCACTGTTTATGTATATTGGATACAAATCGTTATTGCACCCTTTAGATTTGAGACCGACAGACATATAGAGGAACGGACCGACTGTCCCTGAAACCCCTGTTAGTGTTTGTATGTGTTTCTACTGTGTGTCTCTGTGCGACAGCAAGGGGTAGAGCGAGGGATCGCAGATGCCGTCGTGCTCGCGGAGAGATTAAAACAATTAAACCTAAATGGCTCGCGAATTATACTTTGGTGGCCCTTAATATACCTGCCCAAGTAAAGTCTATGTGTGATGTGTGGTGTGATGATCTTTTTTGGCGGGGGGTGCACCTGCGCACCAGTTATGTGCAGCCCTGCTTAAGACGTATACAACTGCAACGAAAGTAACAAGCACAATGCAATATCCTTTTCAATTTCAAAGAACACAAATTGGGTTGTATACATTAACAAATAACTATAAAACAACAATACTGTAGAATAAAAAAATGTATGCGGTGAATAATTGCAAACCATGCCCCGTAAAACTCTGATAAGCTTTTGTGAAGACGCCATTTTATTTGCTCGCATTAGCATTATTAGCATTAGCCCGGGGCACCAACGCAGAGAGACTAACTTATGGCAACACAAAAGAAAACATGGGAGCGGTGGAGTGATGTGTCGGCGTTCTGGCGATTTACTCGGAAGCTGCTGGGACTCCCAGTAGCTTCTACTGAAGCCAGTCCCCAACTCCGGGGACTTCGGGTGGCAGTATACGCCGTGAAGTGGTTTGCGGCCTGCCAGTAAACCCGAAGAAGAAGAAGAAGAAGAAGAAGAAGAAGAAGAAGAAGAAGAAGAAGAAGAAGAAGAAGAAGAAGAAGAAGTGACGTCAGCGGCTCGCTCAGGGACTTATTCCGGTGTGAACCCGATTTACTAGATAGTTCCAGGAAATAAAAGTTCCGGGAACTATTCCTGGGAAAAGTACTTGGTGTGAAAGCGCCTCTTGTCTCACTTTGTGGGGGCCACAGGTCCATTTGGACAATACTAGGTGTTATACTACACCCGGAGCGTGGTGCTGAACCTGCCACATGGTTAATCCTCTGTGCGTTTCAATCTGGTTTGAGAACTGTGTTTTAAGTTTGATTGTTATTGTTGTACAATATGTCACATGATTCAGATTCTTAACAGATCACATTTTACATTCACCCACTGAGTTCAACCACCATTCACAAATACATGCAGTATAATGCGAGACACTACCAGCTGTCCACATCTTAAGGAACTTGTCTTTGTCTGTGAGAGCTTGACGGCTCCCTGCAGTGCCAGAGAACACAGTGCAGAGCTCTAACAACAGCTGTTAATTTTCCAGCAGCAGGCTGGCCTCTGCATTCCTCATCAATGTCTCAATCCCTGACATCTTGGCTGGAATCTGGATTTCCCACCACTTTCAAGCCCACAAATTCCTAGCAAATCACTAAAGGGTCTGGGCTGACTCATGGGAGCTTTAATCCCAAACAGCAACGTGGATCAATCAAGGCCCATGCAAACTGAACATTGAGAAAGTGGCATGGCATTGAGACCAGTCCACACTCTAGTTCTAATACCTTTACACCTCAACATGATATACCTCTACTCGACACTGGTCATCCTGCTTTCACTTGACACATTTTCAAAAAAAGAAGTAAATGTACAGTTGAAAAAAATAATCCTCTCTCCAGGTTCACGTTCACACTTGGTCTGGAGCTTTTGACCGTATCACATGGTCCTGAACTGACAAGTTTCATGTCACCAAAACAAACTCAATCAGCTGATGTAGACGTTTTAGTGGAGAGCTCCAACGGAAGCGAGTAGGTAGACCTTGAGCAGTGACCAGTGTTACCCCTCAGGTAACATAAAACTGAAGGACCCTTCAGAGCCAGATCTAGGTTGGTTTGTTGTGGGCTACATGGGGGTGCAACATGGTGTCTCCAATGAAGAGGATAGCACCCTGTATAGAGATAATTGTAAGCTAATGAAAACGCAACAATTCTCAGTTTCAGCTGATGCTACACTAATGAAAACATAGTTATGGGTGATGAACAGTGTTGGGTGTAACGTAGGGTTACGTATGGTAACCCATGTTATATAAGCACAGCGGAGCCCTCTACTGGACTCTATGGGTACTCCCCTCGATCCTATCTATGCACGCATTCTTTCACTGAGACTCATACCCGTAGCCGGCCCCCTGGTTGGTTTTGTGGCACATTTGTAACGCTGTGCCAACTTGGGCAAGCACGCAGGCAAACTTGAGGAGCGCACACAGGGTGGAGAGGTGGAGTGAGGTTGAGCGATGGAGAGAAAGGGAGAGAGAGAGAGATTGAGCGAGGCAGAGAGCGTGTGCAGCGGTCTGCTTGCGCACAGAGCAGGAGTTTGTTAGAGAGCCGGCTTGAGAGTAAATGTCTCTTCAAAATATAATTGATTGCCAGCTGACTTGCTTGCTCGTTGGTAACGTAGGCCTATCTGGTTTATTCTAAGGTGCTGCATCTGGCGCTGAGTTGCCATATTCCTTTCGTGAACCACTAGCAAGAGTAAACTAACTGACAGGCTGCTGTGCCGCATCTCACTCAAAAACCCACACGACTCAACCCAGCGAAAAACCAGTCTTGCGCGCAGCCTTTCATTCAGAATTCCCTAGCAAAATTTAAAAATGATATTAAACTAGTACAAAAATAAATATTAGGACAAAGCCCTACAAATAACAACAATAAACATAATAATAAAACAATACAAATGTGGTATTCAGCCCTGATTAAAACAGCGGGCCCAAATCCTGGATGGGCAGGCCCGGCCCCATGGGGACCGCCCATGACGCCGGGTCTGGCTATACAGTTCATATTTAAAAAGGAATAAATGAGGAGTAAAGTTTTTCTTTAGGGGGAGATCAGACTCGACTTCTTCTCTGTAAACCTCAGGGCGGCAACACCTGTTATAATTATTTGAGGCTCCTCTACAGAAATAGGATTCCAAATGATCTTCTCAACTTGAAAGGCATGTTTCCATTTGCTTTAAATGAAAAAGGAGGATTCCTGGGGAAAATGGGCGGGTGGGGAGCTGCAGGCAGTACTCAGTCCTGCTACTGCTGTGTGTGTGTGTGTGTGTGTGTGTGTGTGTGTGTGTGTGTGTGTGTGTGTGTGTGTGTGTGTGTGTGTGTGTGTGTGTGTGTGTGTGTGTGGGTGTGTGTGTGTGTGTGTGTGTGTGTGTGTGCGTGTGTGCGTGTGTGTGTGTGTGTGTGTGTGTGGGTGTGTGTGTGTGTGTGTGTGCGCGTGTGTGCGTGCGGATAATATCATGCAAATTATAAAACGATGTAAATGATAAAACTGAGGTGACCTGTGTGTTCTGTCAGAGTGTGTGTGAGGAGGAGACATGTCTGTGAGTGTGTTGCGTGGTGACAGGCTGAAACCTGCCCTGAGCTTTGACTTTTTGTTGGCTAAGAAATTAGTGCCCTGCGAAAGTGAAAATGCTTTAGCTTTTGGCAATACGCACTGCTTTGTGATTTCACAATCTTCCTGATGTGGTTCCTTCAACTACTGCCCAGCTTTGAGTTTGTATCACGTCAGTGGTTTGCTTTTTCGCTTGAAGATGCTGTGCGTTTGAGTTGAATGTTGTCACACTTATTCCGTCAGTAAACAGACTACTCCATTTTCCACCGCAGCATCAGGACTAAAACCACCAGACTCAGGGACAGTTTCATTCCACAGGCCAGAAGACTGCTAACCTGAACTAAGAACACCGTAACATTCATCTGTTTGTAACTTACAAAGGATGTATCACTTGTATATAGACTCTTATGTCACTACTTCTATTCTATTCTATTTGATTGTATTTACTTGCACTATGTTATCTATGTTATTGTGTTGCACTGTTGGAGGAGCCTGGGACCTAAGATTTTCATCGACATAACTACACTGTACTGTAGCAATGTACAAATGACAATAAAAGCCTTGAACCTTGAATTTAATTATGCTTCATGTTTGCCAACAAAGAAACTATTTCAATTAGGTATATTTTTTCAGTTCAAATGATGTCATACATAAATAATAATAAATGGTCCCTGCCTGAATGTCACTCACACTACGCACTTCCACACTCACCACATCACCCACTAACTCCCTACAACAAGCAAACACGACTCAGCATTTACCTTGAAGGCTGGTCTACTAGAACATCTTACTTTGCCTGCAACACCTCAACATCATGAAACCCGCTATGATTTATTGTGTGCTTTTGTCAAATTCAATCTAGCAGATTGAATTAAACTTGATTTAAACTCCAAACAGCAACACGTGATTATGTAAGGAAGTGATTCTTTTTCAAAATTCCTTATTTGAGCTCTTCTGGGGTATTCAATCTGAAAATACTTCATCTAATTTAAATGTAGTTGCATCAGGTTGTTCAGGAAGTCAACATTTCTTATACGCAAAACAAATGTTCCAGTAGCCTTTTCCACTGTGATAATTAACATAGCATGTGACAACAAAACATAAGCTACGTTTATTTGTAATGTATTCATATCAAACGTCTCTGAGAAATGTTATGAATTATTAAACTTTATTTCCTGTTCTGATTTTCCCACAGGTTTGGTTCAGCAATCGAAGGGCCAGGTGGCGAAAACAAGCAGGAGCCAATCAGCTAGCAGCTTTCAACCACCTGTTGCCGGGTGGATTTCCTCCCACAGGGATGCCAACACTTCCAACGTACCAGCTGCCAGAGTCCGGCTATCCAACCAACACTCTGTCCCAAGGTAGAGGTCTCACAGTGATGTAGATGATACATGATAGTAGAATCTAACAGGCGCTGTGACGTGTTGCTCCACCAGTGCCTGCACAACAGCTTTCCCACTGTTTAGCGTCAATATATATATCATATCAAAACCTCCAAATCAGGTGTTTGGTGTGATGACACTAACATTTGGCTCCACAACCTGACAGAGGTGTTTTCTTATTCTTCATTTCTGAAACGTGGGGCCACTTGTGATTGTACGAGGTGTAACCGAGAGGAGCTTCTCTCACACAACTGCACTAACATGATCCAGTAGTGACAGCTGACGGGACCTGACACCGGAGGCATTTCTCATCTAGAGAAATCAGCTGCTAGCCGAATATTTCATACACTGCTGGCGTACGTTAATGACCGAGAGATATGGAGTTATCAAAAGCAGGTATTCTAGTTGTTTGGATATCAGAGTCTTAAAGCAAAAGGCCCACATTTGTTTTTAATAAATAAAAGATCTGTATTCTCTGTTCTCTGTAGTTGAAAAAAAAAAAGTCACGTACACAGTCATGCTTGTATAATTGAACAGCAGTAACAAAACATTTTCTTTTAATTCTTACTACCGCCAATGTTCATTTATATTTCTTTATTCAGACGTTAACGGTACAGTCCACCGCCCACAGCCGTTGCCTCCGTCCACCATGCACCAGGGCGGTCTGGCCAGCCCCGACAGCGGCTCGGTCTACGGCATGGCCTCCAACCGCCACGGCTTCTCCACCTACTCTGACTCCTTCATGGGCTCTGCTCCCAGCAACCACGTCAACCCTGGCAGCAACGGACTCTCCCCGCAGGTAAGCCCTGCTGCACCGCATGTGGACACGTAACATTCACCTGGTCAATTACAGAAAGAACTAAACAGTGACCGTGACCCGTGTGGATGTGTACAAGGGTCCTATTGTAAAGCGTCCTTGAAAGGCGCTATACAAATCCAAGTTATTATTATTATATTATAATCACATGACTGTATTGGAAGTATTGTGTAGTTACGCAGACAGCTTGGTGGGTCGGCCTGTTTGCTGTCTTGCTGCAAATCATATTCATGTGTGTAGTGTAGAGACTGCTGTTGGAGGACTTGGAGAGGAAGCCATTTTGATGTTGCATCTGGTACCTCCCAGAGCCTGAAGTCTTTGTGTAGGCCACAGTTTGAACAGCACGATTCCCAGACAGATGGTAGTTTCTGGAACTTTAATAAAGTTTGCTATCCCTCAGTTAATAATGACAAGTCAAAAACCCAGATTTTAAATCATGGAATGGCACTGAGTACATGTACTCAAGTAAAGTATTACAGATTAAGCTTCTCCACTATTTGAAGTCTTAGATACCATTAGAACTGTTGGTAATCAAGGCCCAAGGCTGATCCTCACGAAGACCTGGGCTAATCACTACGTTTCAAAGGCATCTTCAAAACCTGCCAACTCATTACAGTGCAGGCACGATGTCACTTTACTACTTAGAGAAGAGACCGATTCTCTGTGCGCCTTGTTTCCCGAAGTCACGACAGGAGTTGCTGAGTTGGCCTTTGACTCGAGTCACAGCAGCACAGCACATGTTCAATCTGCTCCACCCCCACATTAACAGTCCTCTTGTCGGTTCATTCACTCTCTCTGTCTGTCTGAGTATGTATGACTAGAATAAGATTATTGAAATGCTATAAATTGATTTAGTTGTAGAGAACAGATTAGATTTCATTGTTTTTACTTGAAGTCAGTAAGTGCTGAATGAAGTGCACGCCCCGTGCTACTGGGGGAATGAGTACAATAGAACTGAACTAATCATTGTATTCCCCGTTCTGTGGCTCAGTCTGTGCAATTAATACATCGTTCATCTGCACGGCCCCTCGTGCACTCTGGGTTGGACTCCCATCACAAAGATGTTCGTTTGGAGAGAAAATCCTTTGAAGTCTTCAGGGGGAAATAGAACATAAATAATCTCATTGACTGAGATCATTAATTGAATACAGCGACTGTCTTTCTGGATAATTAACAGATGTTGCTGTCAACGCGGACTGCTCTAATGAATTGTGGCTGATATTCAAATATGTCGTTGTTGTTCTTCTGTTCGTGTGTGACCTTCGGTCGGGAGGTAAGGAGTTGTGTTAGACACCTGGTGAACCGGATCGCTTTACTCACACTAGTTTGAGTTTCACTCGACCAAATATACTGGGGGCAAAGAGTTATTTGAACAACACGATTGCAACTGACTTACTGTTAGTCATGGTTGTTTCATTTCCATTGGTATCCACTGAACAGTTCAGTGTTCCTAGAGGGGAACGTGGGGAACCCTTGCAACTAACACACCTCTCCACACACACACACACACACACACACACACACACACACACACACACACACACACACACACACACACACACACACACACACACACACACACACACACACACACACACACACACACACACACACACACACACACACACACACACACACACACACACACACACACACACACACACACACACACACACACCCTGCACCGATGATGTCTGACTGCCATGAGTCTTCACTTGACATCATCCTTGCTGGATGCTCACACAGCCTAGCTCCTTCACAGAGAGTTGGCAGCAGTATTTCTGTAACACTCAAATGAAGGAGGGAAAGATTCCCGTGTGATCCCATCTTGGTCTCTGGAACAATAACCATTCCAAATGAGACGTTGTATGCAGCAGGGATTGTTCTCCCTGGCAGAAAGAGACCAGTGGTTCATATCCATACCCATCTCTGAATGTCACACACGCTGCAGCGCAGAACCAATGAGCAACAGCATCTTCAGGAAGAAGATACGATGTGAACAATCTAAGACATTCCATGGAACATGCAGTTCCTACATCAAATGCAACATATTGCATTACTGACCTCAAGCAATAACAATATGTTAATGCAGCAAACTCATGCAGTCAATCATTCTGATTGGCCAGAGCCACATCCACATTGCTGGCAGTACAATGAGCATCAATGCGTGGATATTCTCAATGCAGCTGTACAGGTGTGTGTACGTGGATTACTGGTTGGTTGGAGCAACAGACCTCCACCCAAACTAAGTATATGCAATACGCTATGATGTCAGGTAAATGATGCCAGATGAAATGGTTCCGTCATAAAGTAAATGTTCAAATATTTCAGTGCATGCTTTATATATACTAGCTAACATGATATAAGGCAGATGTATATGAGGAGGTATACCCTCAGACAGTGCGGAACTATGCTGTTTATAACATTAAAGCTCTTAAAAGGGTTCATTTAAAGGAAACATCCGATTTGAAGACATTGAAATATAGCTATATGCAACACCTAAATGAACAGACAACTCCTCACAATATGTTACTATCAGTGGCGGCGCCAGAGTACTTGTGTTGGGTAATCTCTGGTAGGGCTAACCCTACAGTGGTGGGGTGAAGTCAGTATTTGCAATGTAATTACATACACGCTCCCCTTGACAGTGAAACGCCACGCGTGAGTTTTAGATTATTCCCCTGTCTCAATCCAAATGGAACTGTATGAAATAAAAAGGCACATTTGTCTTGTAGTAAATAAAAAGGGCGACCTGGAGCCAATCCTGCAATTTCCCCACAGGTGAAAGAGTTGATGCTGAAAACCCAACCCCTGCAGGGGGTCTGGGGGGATTCTCCCCCAGGAGATTTTTTGAAATACTAACATAAAATACACATTCTGGTCCTCTCTTGAGAAGAAAAATAAATACATCTATTACTACACGACATATTTAAAAAAATGAATGCCATTTTAGTTTTTTGTTACTTTGTTCTGAAAGCTGAACCTGCTGCTCCTCACAGAGAGAAGAGGGAAGAGGCTGTGAATTACTTTACATTGTGGATAAGGGTGGATAGCCCCCATTGTTCTGTGTGTCAACATGAAAGACAGCCCACACACCTATCAATCATCAAACCGTGGGGTCTGATTTCATTACGTGTTGATTTCTATCAACACGTAATGTTGTATCGATGTATATAGAGATGTACTACAGCTAAATTATTCTCCGTCGGGACTTCCTGCAACAACACCACGCCGTTATCTTGATTCTGATTGGCCAGAAGACATTATCAAAGATGTTCTATTAAGAAGACGATCACTACGTGACAAAAGTTTTCAAAACCGTTTCTGGTCTTCGGTATTTCCAGACAAGTGACTACTGAAATCAATCTTACTAACTGCTGTCTCTGCAATTTACTCCGCGCGAGTTGGCGGACTTTATTTTGCTTACTTTATCATCATTTTTCATGGTGGGGCTAAGCCATTTCTTGGTATGGCTGTAGCCTACCCCAGCCATACCCTGGCGCCGCCACTGCTATGTTATATCTATAACGGAATTTGCAGTTTCTAATTTTCTGTTATTTGTATAAAAGAAACACATAATTTTAGCAAAGCAGGGAATCAAAGGATGAAACCATTTATTATTATCCTTCATATTAAATTATTATCTGATGGCATGGTGGTTACGTTTCTAAATCAAGAATACACACACCTAAAGCGATGCAGGGGTTGTTATTTAATCTGGCCACACACACACACACACACACACACACGCACGCACACGCACACACACACACGCACACACACTGCCATGTGGGAAACAGAGGCTTTTTGCGGGGCCCTTTAAAGTCAGAAAATACAGTCAGGCTGCAGGGGCCACACACCTCTAGTGGGTCATGCATGATGATTATTTTTGTATCACTCATTCATTGTTTCTTAGGAAAATGTTGCATGTTATAGATTTAAAGCAAGACTGCTTTTACCATCCACAGAGTACCAACATATGAGCTGGCTGTAGAGAGGATGAAGTGAAGCTGCTGCTGCTGCGCGTGTTTACGGTGCTCTCAGCCAACTCAATGGCTCTGAGTCTCAGCTGAAGCATTTCCATTCTGCCATTGACCCTTTCTTCACGCTCCCAGGCATTTACATGAGATAACAATGGAGGCTGCGTTCCTAAGACACTTCAAAATTACAGATAGACCGTATGCTGTATGTCTGACAGGCAATAATTCAATTTGAAACAGCCATATTGCATTTGGAATGTAATTCACACACGCCATGTCTGTGCCTCCTCCTGTCACATTCAAGGCGACAGAATAAGAGGCTGACTTTCATGTGGAGATGGAGTGTGCAGCCAATTCCACGTCTTATTGATTGAAAGACAAAAAGACAGTATAGAATTCCATCCCTCTGGTTGCACTGCATGTTTAAATAGAAACCATTTCACAGCTTCACCATCGGAGCTGAACAACCCCCCCCCCCTAAGAAAGCCTGCAAAAATAAACCACACTTTTTGACAGATTCCCATAAATGTAGCCTGAGAGCCCTCTAAGTGGTGAGGACTTTTATTTCTTCAGTCACACAGTCAGTAATGCTGGCCCACTAATCCGTTTCTGTCAGGTCAGACAACTTAGTGACTTGCCACTGAAGATGAAACTATTACTTCCCCCAGTGACCCCCACAGATCAACACATCACACGAGTGAAGAAGAACACATTCTCATTTCCTCCCCGGTTTGTTGTGAGAGGAAGATTTAGCTGCTTTGGAATGGTGGCTGGTGCCGCGCTCTGGATGCTATTTGATGTTGGGGTGAGAGAGACAGAGAGGGGAGAGTGGGTGAGTGGGTTTCAGTGTGGGGGGATCAGAGCTGCTTTGGTTCTCCAGCTCTGTCTCTTTGATCCATATCCCCAGGCCTGCCGCGCCGCCGCGCTAACTCAGGCCTCTGCCCGTGAATCCTGACAACTGTCGGCCTAAGATAAGGAGGTGGGTTGGGGGGATGTGGGGGGCCTCTTCTACCAGCTCCCCCCCTCCTGCCCACTCCCCTTACACTGCATCGCTATCACATATACTGCCATTTAAATTCACAACAAGGAATCGTGTTGAATTATATTCAAGAGGCTGAGCAGAGAGGCCCCTCCCTTAAATAAGATACAAATAGTAGCACCCCCATTCTGGTGCCGGTCCTCCTGCAGCCCCCCAGTTCTTAGCTGTTTGCACCTGCATGTCAATGAGTGTGGTGCCTAATATCAGTGTCAGCTGCTATTAAAATTAGCCGTGCTAAGCCCTTTGACTGGGCACGCTGTCAACTGGCACGCTCTCATGTCAACAAATCAAAAAGGATGAGCAAATATATTTACATCATTCCTATAACGAGGGATAGAGTGGGGGCAGGGGGTAGATGCTAATTAGAAATCGCCTAAAAAACAGATTCGGTTTGGCAAGAAGCAAAGGAGGGAGCTTTTAAGCAAATAAATAAATAAAGACAAGAACTACTCAAGAAGGCTGCCAGAAAGATGAGGAATTTAAATCATACCCAGTGATGGAATGTTTGTAAGATATATTTGTACTTATTTATTTATCACTCCGAGTGTTCTCCTCCTCCTCCCACAGTGGGACTGCACAGAGCCCAGGGTGCTGTCTGAGCACTGAGTGGGTAGAGAGCTAAGCCCTGCTGCTTCCTGTGCTGAGAGAGAGTGTTGGCGCTGACTGACTGCAGCGCTCCACCTGAAACTCATCGCCTGTTTTATTCATGTGATCACTTTCTAACACTTGCACCCTGACCACATGACGGCCTGAAGGCGACCATGACTTCAGACGCCTTCGTATCTCTAGTTTAGTGTGCTGCCATTTATACTGGGGCCACGTGCCCACCGCTTTGCATTAGAATCATTTATTTAAAATGTTCTGAAAATAGCATGCACAAAGAATTGTACACTTTGAGGTTTTTAGCACAATAGCACATGTTCAATCTGGAGGAGTGTCCTCACTGGGTGTCTTTCTGAGGACCCAAGGGGTGCACTTTGGACCTGAGACACGTTCAATGTTAGGAACCATTGAATAGAGAATAGTAAAGCTAGTAATGCTCCTGTCTTGCAGCAGCAGCAGCAGCAGCAGCAGCAGCAGCAGCAGCAGCAGCAGCAGCAGCAGCAGCAGCAGCAGCAGCAGCAGCAGCAGCAGCGTAGCATAGTTACAGCTCGAGTTCAAATAAAAAAAGAGACACAAATCTCCCACACAGAATAATTTGTAATAAAGGTAATGGTTGTTTAGATGTTGCCATTATCAGTCTATAAGAAGCGAGCAATGCACAAGTGGAAATGTGAATCTGTTTATTCGGCCAGAGAAACAGAAGCCGAACCATTATGATTTCTCTTCCACCGCACGTCACTGTCAAGGAGCAAGAGGTCATCAAACCATCAGGAAACATACTTTGAAGATAAAACATATTCAAATCTCTTTTGATGTGCAATAACTGAAACCAAAGACCCCGAACCAAGGGGCAAGGGCCAACGACATCTCTGTAAGACTCATGGCCCAGCAAAACAGATACACATGGGCTACTCACGCCACCTAATTGGCCGTGTGCCAATAAGAGAAAACAAATATTTATATAAATATTTAATAAAGAAAATATTTCTTCTTTATTATACAATGCTACTGCGAGGTAAAGATATGACATCATTAAATATTCCGTACTAAACATCTGTGTGCCTGTCTGATGCATTCAGGGCCCAGCTGGCGGCCCCCCGTCTCCCGCTGGGATCCATCTCTGTTTATTTACATGTCATTACGGGTTGGAGCAGCAGATATTAACCCTGTCAGCAGCACTTTGACCCGACATGCCTCCAAAGGCAAACCTCCCGCTGCGTGAGCTTCATCCTCTGACCCGACCCCAACCTGTTCGCCTCAAATCATTAAAGGTTCATTTGGAGTAGCAGTGAAGATGGCGCAGTGGGTGGTGTTGTTAGAGGGGGGTGTTAATAGTCTCGGTGCGAGGCCCTGCAGGAATAGGAGCGGCAGGGGAAAGCTCGTCTGTCGGCACAACGACGCACACACTGATCAACAAAGTGTGCATGGGGAGGTACTGAGACATTTTCCAGCTGTGGTTGGATCTGTAAATGCATTCATTTAGAAAAAGGATAATTATTAAGATATATTAGAGTTATGTTTATAGAAATACTCTCCACCAGAATCACCAGCTTGTCCCAAAGCCATTGTAGACCGTCAAGACAATCTAAGTATGTACATGCACACAAATGTACATTATTCTGAGTGTATCCGGACATTAGGTAAATATAGCGGAAGGGTGGAGTTTGGATTATTAGCAAATCAAACCAAGTATTGGTCATAAAAGTGGAAAATGTCCACGAACATATGATCCAACACACCTGTGTAAAACGCCTTGTCGCCAATATACAGTAAGGCGGCAATGATGAATAAAGATCGTTCCTTAAAGTCGCTGGACCTTAAAGAAGAATGTAATACGGTCAACTACACCATTTCAATGTCCTTGAACCCTTTTCTATTACTTGCAGGAATAATGTTCAAATGAAATGTATTTTATGAACTTCTAGTTCCATGAACAACCCAAGGCTGCACTGGCGCCGACTAAACATCCAAAGACCGAACAAACCTTCCAAACGTCATGGTCGTATTAACGGCTAATGACCCACAGACACACACCAAGGTCCCGTCACCTGTGTGTTCATTTCATTTCTTCAGGTAGTGTGCATCATATTTGTCTATCAGCTCAAACAGGGTTTGAAGGAACTTATTTATTGTTACATCTCTGTCGGTGTGTATATTGTTGTTCTTTATGACATGGAGTCCTTTTTCCATCCCTGATGTTGGGCGTTAAGCTGAGAGCACATGCACTTCTGATTGCATCAGATCATGTGCATTCCAATCTGACGGGCTCAGTGTGCTGCACTTCTGACTTTAGCTGGAAGATAGTGATAGTGGGACATTTCAAGCATCTGCCTTTACCAGTCGCTGTATCCGCCCACAGCCTAACATCAAGCTGCCATGAGGTCCATCAGAATGAAGCATTTCACTAAGTGAGACCTCCTTTCCTCGGAGGCTGTCAATGAAGTATACTAGCTGTCCATTGTTTTGTTATACTGCTATATCAACGAGGACATCAGGGTTTAGGAGGACTTAGGCCTTTATGTACTTTAAATACAATTCATAATCTGCTGTGCAAAGTGTGATAGTGATATTGGCATACTTTTTTCAAACAAGCACACACACGTACACTCAACGTAAGTAAATAATATCCAGGTGAAATATGTGTAATGAAGGCAGTTAGAACAGCCCTCGTGAGGCTCCTCACAGAGAGTGTAATCATTGTTTGGCTGTAATGGTGATCTGAGCAGTGTACTGAAGTGTGAGTGTTCTCCCCCTGTGTTTCAGGTGATGAGCATGCTGGGTAACCCCAGTGCTGTTTCCTCTCAGCAACAACACGACTTCTCCATCTCGCCGCTCCACAGTGCCTTGGACTCCTCTCCTTCCAACGCCCTCTCAGCCAGCTGCAGCCAGCGCTCAGCTGAGAGCTCCATGAAGACCGTGGACAGCCTTTCGTCATCCCAGTCCTACTGCCCCCCCACATATAGCACTACCAGCTACATGGACCCCGCCGTGGCTGCTGCCGGCTACCAGTACACACAGTACGGCCAGAGTGAGTCCTGCTAACTCACACTAGCACACAGCAGCAGAGTGACATGTGTTTTAACTCTGATAGATGTTTCACGTAGTAAGAGACCGGTTTGTTAAGTCTACGTTATCAGAGATGAAACAATGCGGACACACGTGGGCTTTAAACCACTTCTCTGGCGAACACTGGATTAACAGTGTGATAACTCCAACTGCCACTTAGTAGTCATTCCTCTAAATAATTGTTTTATATTTGATTATAAGTAGAGCCGGGACTCGATTAAAAAAATTAATCTAATTAATTAGAGGCTTTGTAATTAATTAATCGAAATTAATCGCATTTTTAATCAAATATACACATCTGACCTGAGAACAGTGAGAAGCAATGTTCACATGGATTTGACTCCAAGTGGTCTACAGTCGAGTGCAGTCCAGTGAGCCAGGGAGCTGGTTATTCTCTCAGACGTGGACTTACTTATCCTGGCCCTGAAACCAGTCATCTGGTTGAGTGTGGGTTGGGTCAGGGTGTGGTTCCTTGCACTCGGAGTCGGGCTAACGTCCACGCTAGCTGCTACATGCTTTGCATTTAGGTGATACTTTAGGCTTGATGTGCTGCGGTGATATGCAAATTCTTTTTTGCATAATTTGCACACAACCGTGCTCTTGTCGACGCTTCTATCCGTCCGTTTTTTAAAACAAAATGTCCCATCCACGGGGCCGACCGAAGCGGTCTCATCAGCTTGTTCGTTCATGTTTGACTATTGTTCACCGTGGTTTGTTGTTGTTTGAAGTCCCATGCTGAAGTCATGAACGTTAGTTGGTGCTCCAGTATAATCGGTACGCCTGAAACTCATCCAGTGAGAAACGTTCCGCTGTGCAAAAATAAGTGCGATTAAAATGCGTTAATTTGTGTGTGTTTAACGCGTGTAATTAATTAATCTTAATTAACGCGTTAAAGTCCCGGCCCTAATTATAAGTTGTAGTTGCAATCTCATGGACCATAATAAGGTGAAATGCACAGTAGCAGGAGTCACATTATTCAAATGTATTTCTGTTGAGCTTTGGGAACTCCAACCATCTTATCAGGAAGTAAGACCGAGCTCCACTCAGACATAACCTCCGCCTCACTACATAACAACACATGACCCTGTGCTTACTGCATATGGTGGATCTCGAGGTGAGGAATAGGAGTCCATTCTGACTGTGTACCCTTAACCGCTGCCACTCAGCCTTCTGATCAGTCATGATAACATTGTACCCGCACAATGACTTAGATCTTAATTCAAACCAACAAACACGATCGTTACATTACAGCAGTAGTTATAATCAGGTTAAAATAAAAAACATATTTGTGATGCTGTACATATAACTGATCCTCTCTGAGGTGTGTGGTGTGGCCCTCCACCCCGGCCCCTCCCTCCCTCCCTCCTGCTGACACATTTAGCAGTCTTCTTCAGACATTTTACTCTTCTCTTGTTCTAGAGCAGGAAGCTCCTGACAGATTAAAGAACATACTGTCAAAGTGTGTGTGTGTGTGTGTGTTATCAGATAGGCTCAATCTTGGAGGCAGAGGACTCTCACCGTGACTGCTCAACAGGGATTTAAGGTATAAGGCTGGTTGACAGGAATAACAGCTTCCTTTAGAGGGCCTCGCTAAACCCTTATGAAACACACACACACACACACACACACACACACACACACACACACACACACACACACACACACACACACACACACACACACACACACACACACACACACACACACACACACACACACACACACACACACACACACACACACACACACACACACACACACACACACACACACACACACACACACTGCTCCCCCACGAGCTGTCTGGGTGACTGGCATGTTGGCAGACAGACCTGCCCACCCATAGGTGCTCCTCTTTCTCTCAAACCCCAGCACTGAGTGACAGCTTCCTTTCTGTGCATGCAGGCATCCTAACTGACACGCCTTACTTATCTCCCCTTGATAGCCAACACGTGCACACACCATGTCACATCACATCTGCTGTCAGCCTCCTCTCTCCTGCCCTCTGAAGAGAAGTTATCAACTGAACCAGGGAGGGACAACCTTCAGCACTCAGACAGAAACATATTCCAGCATTAATGCCAGCTTTCCAAGACCTGCAGATATCCCCCTGAGTACCTGTCTCTGTCTGTGGAGCTCTTTTGTCTGTCTGGCAAAGCTCTTGTTAGTCAGAGTGATTAGATATGAAACAAACAATTCTGCAGCAGAATAATGCATGTTCAAGTCTGGTGATATTCAATATATTTACTAACAGGTGTGTATCCAAATCCTGATACGTCTTCTTCCTCTGTTCTGCAGAGCTCCATTGTTGTCCAAAGACATGTGAAACTCATCAATGAGATACACTGTTGTACTGCGTGGAATGTTCCTTCATTTCCATGAACACATACTGTATGTCTAACATCTAGAAAGAGCTGAGGTTGTGTCCTGCACAGAACTAGTGAGGAGGTGGCCTCTGTGTAGTTAGCACCATGCTGGATATGGGGAGCAATAAATAAAGGATTTGGTTCAATATAAAAAAAAGTAAGCGAAATCAGAATTGAAGTTGACTGTATTTAAATAAGAGAAGAAACCCACCAATGTCAGGAGTCATGTTTGATTTATGGCCGGTTCTGATACTACAAGTTATTCTGCAATGACTCACCAGCTGGTCTTTACTCCGCCAGGTGCTAACTGTAGGAGTCTGAAGAATGGACAACCTGAGCCTGTGAATACTGACTGCTCAATGCAGGCTGCTATTTCCTAGCAATGTGCGTTTGTAAGACACATTATATAATATATATAATAATAATTTCCCCGCTGTCTTGATGTTGGTTATCATTTATCAGTTGTGACAACATTATTATTGAAGATCAAAGGAAAATAAATATGACACATTGAAATAAACAACATAAGGTATTTTTACTGCACCACATGGGTTATCAGAAATACACCCAGAGAGTGAGAACAGTCCTCCAGATTGAACATGTTCTATTGTATTATATTATTATGTTCAAAGTGTACACTTCTTTGTGCATGCTATTTTCAGAACATTTTATTCAAATGGACAACATTGGCCGTTTCAAAAAGCGGTGGGGACAAGTATAAATGATGCCTAAGCCTATAAATAGTGAAATCAGATACAGTGCTCACATTGCAGCGGTCTCTTGATGTTCTCCTGTATACCTCGTTGACTCTCCCCTGCGTGTCTCCTGTCTCTGGTCAGCTGCTGTGGACTACCTGGCGAAGAACGTGGGTCTGTCCGCTCAGCGCCGGGTGAAGCTGTCCGACCACTCGGCTGTTCTGGGGCTGCTGCAGGTGGAGACCGGCCAGGCCTACTAGCACTCAGCTGTGCATGCAACACCTCGTCACCAGCACTACCATCCACACGGAACTCCATGACCTTTGTCTCAGACGGCCTGCAGTGTATTGGGCTGATATTTAAGCGTTTTACTCTTCTTCCAGGGTTTGAGGACTCAGTGATGCAGCTGTCCAAGCTTTAAACATTCCTTATGGGACCACTCTTATTTTAATGTTGTTCATTGTGCTCTAAATATTTGACACAGCGTTGGTATATTCTCACTTTACTGAATAACTATAAACCAGTGATATAAGAAACACTGTCACTGAACCCTGAATCATTTTGGGCTGGGTGTGACCTCTGACCTGTTTTCAATGTATTTACATAAACACATCGGTTCTGTTGGTAAGCAAACTACAACATTATGCGTTACAGTCCGCTTTAGTTTCAATTCACGCTGTGTGTCCAGTGTGTCGTTAGATGGTCATTAAATACAATTGTTCCCGTCACAAACTCCCTTTGATATAACCTCAACCAGGGTTTCCTTTTTAATTGTCCTAGTCCTTAAAGACAAATGTCTGTGGAGTTTGTATAAAGATGTACAATTCCTAAGCAAATTCCATTGAGTTCAAATTCAGTGGAAATACTTGATTTGAGGTTCTTGTAATGAGTGTTAGTTAATATATAATAAGGCTGTAGTCCTTATATTAAAGATGCATTATAACGCTATTATGTATTGATGGGACTATATAGTGTTAACATATTATTATTTGACTACCCCTCAGTCCCACATCAATGTGTCCAAAGACCCTTTGAGACACACATTCATCCATCCAGCCCGGAGATGGTCGCACAGCTGTAGTCTAAAAGATCATCTTTTTAAAAACGCATAGTTAACTGTTAATCGCATTATAAATGTTTATTTTCCTTAGTTAGGCTTTAGATTCAATACCTGCTGAACATGTGGTCATTTTTATAATTGCATAGTGATTTAATAAATGCAAAATAAAGTATGTATCAATCGTAATGAATACATAAGTTAGTTAACTCAATACATATTTGTGTAGTACTTTTATATATTTAACAATTCTAAGAAACTTAGAAACTTAAAGGAGGCTATAAACACGTTTCTTATAAAAAGCTTATCTGAAATAAATGTGTTTATAATGCTTAATTGTATAGTCTTAATAATACAACATGAGGTTAGTTTTAGCATCATTAGTAATAGTATAGTATTTAGTGTCTTATGAGCGCAATATGAATGGTTATTACAAGAACCTAAAGCCAGCCAATGAGCAGGCAGTGTTAACGAGAGACTCCTGACTGTCACATGACTGACCTCTATTATTGAGAGGACAAAGGTCTGATTACACCCACAGATTCATAATGACCAAATGAACCTGAAATATTTACACACTTGCCCTATACAGCCTGTGTGTTTGAGAGGATTAGTTTTATAAATTAACGGAAATGTGGAAATACATTTATAGCCTATTTCATTACAATTCCGATTGTGTTTAGAGGAAATAATCTTTGACCGGAAAGATGTATTTATATGAAACAAAAAGCAGTAATGATCATGAAAACGGACCGACAGGTCAGAACACACCTCAGCGTACAAAGTCACCGCCTCCATGAGGATTCATATTGGGTTTCATTCATTGACATGTTTTTGGTTTTGTTGTCCGACAGATCCACGTGCGATTTGATATTGGATCATGAATTCTACCTCAAAGTCCAGTGTGTTGTACTTCTGACCACTCTCAACTACTTGAGGTCAGCAAACACAACAGGTTCAGCTGTTGTCTTGAATAACTAAACAGCCTGGCTGAGTGTATACCTTTTTTTTACCTTCAGAAGAATAAAACGCTAGGTCTACCCTTTATACTTTGTATATCTTTGTTGAAAACCACTTACATATACATACATACATATTAAATATCAACAGGAGATATTGGCAGCTTGAAAAGAAAATCATGTGTCAGCCTTCAGGATGTGTGTATGTGAGGGCAATACACTCCTCTGTAGCAGCAGACATGGGGTGTTTCTCAATGTCGAGTATGCTTGCTTGGTAGCACATGTCTTCCGAGTCACTTGCTTCAGAAACTAGGCAAGAGTACTTCCTGGCATTCGGAAACTAAGAGTGGAACAGGCGAGCAAGTGCGCAGGTGTGCGTCATATGAGAGGTCCCGCCTTACATTTTCCCCTACAGTTTTGGAGAAATTGGTCCGTGCGCAAAGCATTGTAGGGATTTTAAGACCGCGGAGTCTACACATGTGAAGCCTCGACATTTCTCGCTACGAAGTACGCCGGGCTCGGTAGAATTCCAATTATGCTGGACATTGGAACAGTCCTTCGGCGGCACTCGATGACGTAGTATGCTTGAAATAGTAGCTCTGGAGCAGCTTTACTCGAGATTGAGAAACACCCATGGACCCCCTCTGTGTTCTGACCTCCACCAGAGCTCTGAGGAGACTGAGGTCCAACAAGCTCCAGACTGAGGAGCGGACCCTCAGTGTGACAATCACTGCATACACACGATTCTCCTGTACTTTCTCTTTTCACTTCTTTGGATTCTGGTCATTCTCATTGATACGAAAACACACGCTGAGTTGTACTACTTCCTGGAGAAATGGTACTGTAAGGATCTTTTTCTCTGTCAATGTTTTCATGTCGTATACCATGACAACTAACTCCCTTTTGATGTGTTTAAATGCCTTCTTCGCACTTAAATCTTTTTCAATCCTGCGAAGACGTTTCAAGTTAAAGGCGTCCAGCAAACCGTCCAGCAATCTCTGAAATGCAGAGTATCATATATCCACACATTGTTTTAACTGCCAGTATTTGAATATCGGCTTGAATTTGAGAATTTCTGTTTAATATGTCAAATGATGAAAATGTATTATGTGTAAGAATATGGATAAAAACGATTGAACACTGTCTCCTCCAACATTCCAATCCTCCAGACACTGGCTGTGTTAACCTTCTACCTTGTGTACATATATATTTTTTACTGACAGCAAACCAAGGAAAACATAAAGGATCAAATATACAGTAATGCTTCACCCCCCTCTCCTGTTTACCTCTTGGTCCTCTTTCTGCTTGTTTTGTTCTGCTTTCCGTTGGGCATGTTTGTATGTTATCATGGTATAATTTATTCTACCTGTATGGAGTATTAGACTAGTGAGTGACACATTTTATTGGCATTTCCTCCCCTCTGCTCCTTGGTGTGTTAACTGTGACACTTGCGTAACTGTCTGTTCATTAAAGCTTTACAAATGGACCAAGACCCCAGTGCTGGATGCTGGCTTTTCATTTGACTGAACCTGCTGTTTGTATGCAGGGAACAAAGAGACAGCACCAGATAAAGCATCATTTACTAATGGTTTACTTTCATTTGTATCTTATTCATCTGGTGTCTTGTATCAAGTATCCATACTCTAGTTCAGTGTTTCCCAACCTTTTTTGAGTACTGTACCCCCACAGCATTTCAAGCCAACCTAAAGTACCCCCTACTACGCAATCAATCGTGGTGATATATATTAAGTGTGTGTGTGTGTGTGTGTGTGTGGGCCATTAATCCATTTACTCTGCCGGTCATCGCCGCAGCGCCGTCTGTGCACACATGAGAGCAGGATTTCCAATCCAGCTTGTGTTGAGAGAAAAAATGGTCAATAACGTTAAAAACGTCCTGTCCGGTAGTTCTCCCCGTGAGTTTCTTGCAAAACAGAATGTGCTCGTTCATCTCCAAAGTGTCTTTGTGCTTCCCCACTGACATCCGTTGATTCGTCCAACTGCAAAGCGAACGTACCAGACGCTTTACATTTTTCCACCATTTGGTCAATAATGTCAATTCCCATGTCGGCGATCCGATGGCACACAGTATTATTTGACAACGGCACTTTCTTCAGGACATCAGCTGCTTTCTCATAATTTCTGCGAGAATTATAGCAGCAGGCAAGATTAGCTCTTCGGCTATGGTAAATGGCTTTTTCGATTTAGCAACGAGTAGCGATACGGCATAAGATGCCTCCAAGGCCTTGGTTGAGACCGATGTCGCTTTCTTTCGTTTTTCTTAAAAGTTTTGCTTTTCTTAAATTCAGCCAGCTTTTGGTGGAAAAACTCTGCAGGCTTACCCACACAGGCGGGATGTCTAGTACTAAGGTGCCGATGTAAATGGGATGGTTTCATGCTATTATTAGAAAGCACGTCGCCACAGATGAAACACATTGGCTGCGGTGGCTCTGTAGTTGTGACCGTAAACCCGGAGAGCACATAATGTTCACCAAACTGACGATTCTTCACCTTCTCTGTTTTCATTTTCTTGAGAACGGGTTCTCCTGATTCAGCAGTATCACCTGTGCTGTTGTTTCTGGATGAACCAGCTCGACTCAGCCATTGATCCATAATGAGTATGTTAACAGAAATGTTGATCGCAATAAACACCAGCGCATTCACTTGATAGGATGTTGATATTTTGCTAGCTAGCAAGAAAACCAGTGCGCCACTACAATGATGATGATGATGTAACACCTGACAGTCCGGCGGGAAGCTGAACGCCGCGCCAATAATAATATATAGCCAGCAAATTATTACTTAATTTGAATGCCCCCAATTTTGTTTAAATTATTACAGATTATGCATTATTCATTATTTGGGTACAATTTTCCTGTAAAAAAAAAAAAAATCTAAAATCAAATTTTTTCATTTTCTTTTTACTTTTCAAAATATTTTCACGTACCCCCTGGGGACCACCCACGTACCACTAGGGGTACGCGTACCCCCGGTTGGGAAACACTGCTCTAGGTTAATCGTAAAAAAACAAACACGTATAACCAACCATCAACAGCGCAGGTTATTACCCTGGCACAGACAGGACTGACACATGAGGTAGACTACACTGTATGTGCAGAGGCACTCAGAACAAGACAGTCACTTTATTGTCAATCTTCTGTGTGTG
This sequence comes from Pseudochaenichthys georgianus, assembly GCF_902827115.2. Classification (NCBI taxonomy): domain Eukaryota; kingdom Metazoa; phylum Chordata; class Actinopteri; order Perciformes; family Channichthyidae; genus Pseudochaenichthys; species Pseudochaenichthys georgianus. The sequence continues at coordinate 42,293,955 of NC_047509.1, forward strand.
TGATACAGACAGGTAGATCAAAATTCTGTTAAATATATACGTATACATACACACCTGAACACCCACATATATATATATATATATAAATGTATACTCATACAAAGACACATATATACAAATGCACATGTAACCGGTGTCGTTAAGCGGTCTCTGCGTTGTGCTTTGAGTTGTTCATGGACGAGACCCGAGCCAGCATACAGTTGGGGTGCCCACACTTTTTTGGCTGGTGAGCTACTTTTGAAATGACCAGCTCACCGAGGTCTACCAACCAAAAATAAAATCCCAAGGGTTGCTGAATAAAACGTTTTATTTATACATGGGATAACTACAATAGGGCTGCAATAAACGACTAATTTGATAATCGATTAATCTATCAATTAATGAAACGATTAATCGACTATTCGGACTATTACTGTATGCCTAGCACAATTTCTCAAACGCTCTTATTTAGCCATCAACTTTTAGATGTAGCTTGAGGTTGTTTTAGGCATGTGGAAACTAACAATGAAGACAGTAAAGATGAATACTTGATTCAAAATACATATATTATTAAATTAACTTAACAAATTGTTTACAAAATTAACATTGCTTTTTATTTAAATTAAATAAATAATATTTCACATCAAAAGAAACAACAATGTTTTAACAAATCGTTTTAAATAATCTGATGACAGAACTGTAAACAGAATAGCTGAAACTTTAACAAACTAAATAACTCAGTTACCTCTCATCAATAACCCATGTTTGTATAATTGTGTTAGCTCCGTGTGTTGCTGCCAGAGATGGGGTCGTTACTAAAAAAATGTAATATATTACATATTGGGGCGGTGGTGGCGAAGTCGATAGGGACTTGGCTTGGCAATTGGAAGGTCACCAGTTCAAGTCCCGGCAAGACCAAGTGCTACCGAGGTGTCCCTGAGCAAGGCACCGTTCACTACACTGCTCCCCGGGCGCTGTTCAAAATGGCTGCCCACTGCTCCTAACACTAGGATGGGTCAAATGCAGAGAAACAATTTCCCCACGGGGATTAATAAAGTATATCAAAATCAAAAAAAAAAAAAAATTACTTTTAAAAAAGTAATATATTACACTACTTCGTTACTATTTACATAAAGTAACTCGTTACTTTACTCGCCGAGCACGTACGAACTGCGCATTCGTGAGTGGCAATGACTTTCCTTACCAGCAGGCGGCGGGAGTGTGTATTCGTCATTCAAAACAGGTAACAACCGGAAGACAGAGAAGAAGAACAGACATACATGATATAAACAAACAAATAGCGTATGTGTTATTTGCAGGTGTGTGTTGAGGTTTGACGTGGTGTTTGCAGCAGTGGATAACAGCTTCTGGCCTGGACACAGTTTGCACCTCACCGTCACATTCCTGTCTATTATTCGAACAAACTCAAAATAATGGGCATACCTCCACCCCTCGAAAGTTATCGCTGACTCAGCCATGTTTATGCAGCACTGCACGTGGAGATGTGGACGCGCAAGTCGCGTAGATTACATACATATAAACCTGCGGCGTAAACCCCTCTTGTCTGTCAGTGTGATTATGAATGATTTTAGTAAGTAACGAAGTAACGCGTGTCGGGGCAATGTTAGTAACTGTAGTGTGATTACTGAATTGTAAAAGTGACACATATATATATATATATATATATAGCTGTACACTTTACGAATATAAATTACGAATATAATAGTTTTTTATGGACAACTTTACCATTCAGTCTCGTCCAACTGATCTTGCAGCTCTCACTCCTCGGCTCTTGGTAGTTCAGGCATTTATCAAACCTGGCCACTCCGGGCTTCCTGCCATCTGTCAATCAAAGTCTAGTGGCTCCGCCCCAAAGTGTCAGAAACTTTTCACGTGCGCGTAGACAGACTCCGCGAGGCTGACACTCCCGCGAGCAAGCAAGAGGGCTGTCTCTCTATGGGGGTTATTCCCTATCTTTATTCAAGAGCGTGGTATTTAAATTTGAGAACATACTTTATGTATTTATTTCCCTCAAACTCTGTCCTCGCACTCAAATAGTGCCCTCACACTCAAATAGTGCCTGCTTGCACTTAGATTTGCTCTGCTTGTGCTCAAACTGTACGCTTGCACTCAGATATATTGCTGCTCAGAATTATTCTGTGCGCGCTCGAAACTTTTTCTGCTCTCAGAATTATTCTGTGCGCGCTCGAAACTTTTGTGCAACATACCTGTCAAAATCCCTCAACCAATAGGAGGCCAGGTGTCCTTGCGGGTGCGTTCGCTTTACTTATTACAGCGTCCCGTAAGGGCGGTTACTCTTTGGTTTATAAAGTCCAGCCCTCCACGGCTTTATAACATGTACCTCACTTGTTTGATTTACAACTTCGCTGTACAACTTTTTTTTGGGGGGGGGGGGGGGGGGGGGGGGGGGTGTAAGCACAGTTAGTACAGGACAATTCAAATCAAGCAATCTGATGTTTCTTAGTCGTGATATAATGAGTGTATATCCCGGTATAATTGTAGTTACTTTTCACAAGTCAGTATCCCTCCGCGTCTGAGAACCGTTACAACCATATGGTTACAACTGTTACATTACGTTCGTCACGAAACTAACTAACTAACTAACAAAGCTTAAAATGGAAACATTTAAGGTTAACTTCGACCTCCGGGGTGGCCTTACTATGGAGGAGTGGATTGAGAAGTGCCTATCTCCAGAAAAGAAAGCACCTAAACGACGACAATGCTGTCTGTCTAATATGTTCTCTAGCTGTTATTGTTGTTGCATAGCAACCACCTCGCACTATGTTTTGTGCAGAAGGCAACGGAGGGACTATTTTATTTTGAACATCATTATTTAATAATAAAAACTATTTAAATTGGAGTGTGTATTTTTCTTTCACATTGCCAGCCACACGTGGTCACCGTTTTATAAATGCAATAGCTCACTTCAGGGCGTGATATACGAATATCTATACAATATGGTTGTCGACACTCCGCTTCGCGTCGGGCCGAACCAAGCCGTAGCACAACAGTGCTGGAGCAGAACAACAGTCTGGAGGAAGAAGTGGGCCGGTCGGAAAATTCACTAGCAATCCCCCCTCCCAGAGCTCTCTATATGGCGCTGCCCCCTCCTCCCGTTGACAATTTACTAGCGATAACGAGGGCCGGTCGAGATTCCCGGGCTGATTTTTAGTCCCAGTACGCCACTGAACGTAGCTATTATGTAAGGTGCTGGTATATATATATATATATATATATATATATACCATACTAACTGTGGTTCCTCCCCCCCCCAAAAAAAAAAGTTGTAAATCAAACAAGTGAAGTACATGTTATAAAGCCGTGGAGGGCTGGACTTTATAAACCAAAGAGTAACCGCCCTGACGGGACGCTGTAATAAGTAAAGCGAACGCACCCGCAAGGACACCTGGCATCCTATTGGTTGAGGGATTTTGACAGGATTGTTGCACAAAAGTTTCGAGCGCGCACAGAATAATTCTGAGCAGCAATATATCTGAGTGCAAGCGTACAGTTTGAGCACAAGCAGAGCAAATCTAAGTGCAAGCAGGCACTATTTGAGTGCGAGGGCACTATTTGAGTGCGAGGACAGAGTTTGAGGGAAATAAATACATAAAGTATGCTCTCAAATTTAAATACCACGCTCTTGAATAAAGATAGGGAATAACCCCCATATACCGCATAGCCGCTCGCGGGGGTTTAATCTGCGCGCGGGGGTAATTTCATGCGCGTGTAAAAGCACATTTTCCACTCGTGAGTAGCTTGTTTTGCGCGCTAGAATATTGACCCAAATCTGACTCCATACTTGGAGCGCTTCTCTCCGCCATCCCAGCCGTGTGCTGTTGCTGCATGTAGCAGCCGCGTGTGTAAACTGCCCCGCCCCCTCTCACAGGGAGAGAGAGATCTCGTCTCGATTGGAAAGATCAAAAATACACCGATCATAGACGCATTTGTTTGTCTTTTTGCATGTTAGAAATTAGTTGGCGACACTAAGACTGCGAGATAATGTTTGTGTAGCAATAATACATGACCTTTTTCTTTCTCAACTCGCTACTCGGAGGGAAGTCGCTGTCATATGCCTTGTGAACACTCCGATAATGCCTCTCCACGTTACCTTTCTTTGGCAGAGCGAGGCTTGCTTTACAAATAAGGCAAATAACCTTTGAATGTGACATCACAAAAAAACATGGTATGTCTTTAGCTTCTTGCTCGGTCCCGCACTCATTTTGTTGTTTGTCTCTTGTTTGTCTCTTGAACTTAATTTGAGTTTTCCCAGCACTTGACTGATTTTGTATCGCTTTGCATTCTGGGTTAACAGACTGGAAAGCGATAGGTCGCTTTTTCTGTCAATCAAGTAAACTCCTGAATTAAGTGGCAGGGAGGCCAAGGGAGGAGGGATCAAAACCTGTTTTGTCTATTTTAACGGAGCTGGATTTTTTTTTTTTATAAATGACTCGCGATCTACCAGCATTGCCCCTGCGGTAAACCGGTCGACCGCGGTCGACGTACTGGGCACCTCTGGTTTAGAAGATCTCCGTTTAATCACTGATAACAGATATAACAAATCAGTCTTATATTCAGTTTCCCTCACAATGACTCCTCTCACATGGAACATTTACAGAAAGAGGCGATGAAACGTGAGGGACACAATATGAAGGGGGAAGTCACCATAAAAATAATCCTCTGAGCACAGCGACCACACTTCAGAGGTTCCGCCCACTGATCTTCGACCTTGTCAGGTATTGAACATTCAATAAATGAAGAACACAGAATTTGTGTGATTATACTAACGGAGCGTCCACACTACAGCTTCAAAAATAGCTTGGAGCTGGGCGTGTCTGGAGCTTGGGGATTTTATTCAAGAAACACGGCCAACAACCAATCACATGAATCTCCCGCCCCCGACATACAAAGCAAAAAACCCCGGGGATTTTATGGGAGCAATATATATATAAACTCCCCAAACAGGCGAAAACCTACCAGTTTCCCCCACTGTCTCTGCCGCCTCCCTCCATGCCTGGTTCCTCCGGTTTGTATCCCGGTAGGTGAAGAGGGTCTGGTCATACAAAACCGGGTGATTTGCTACGGCGATAGTTAGTTTCTCCTCCGACTTTTTTTGAAATATAGAAATGAACGGCGGGATATCTCTCCCAGCTTAGACGCGGTTTGATTGGCTACGGCTTCAGCTGTCAGATTTTGGGAAACGGGATTTGATTGGCTGGCGCTGGCTACTCCGGCGTCTCAGGCGACAGAAGTTGAACATTCTGTCTGAGACGCCTGAGACGGACCGCTCTGCTACCCACAATTCAGTTCGGCGAAAAAGCGCGGCTACGTGACGTCACCCCATTGAAAGTGAATGGGCAGATTGGAGCTTTCGACGCTGTCGACGCTGTAGTGTAGACGGGCCGTAAATGATACCAACATACAAACACCACTGCATATTTACAACTATTATACACACATTAAGATGCATGAATAAGAAAAGAAGGCACAGAAGTAAATATTTAAAACTAACGATCACAGGTGTCATGGGCATGAATATGAATATATTACAACATCACAAATACATCACCTGGTGATACCGCTGGTGAACTCCAGGCAGGAAGTACCCCACAACACTGGAGATCTCCTACCACCTGCATCACCTCAGACCACAGGAGTAACCTTCCTAATGCTACCCCAGAAACCCAAGCCCAACCTGTAAAGGAGAGAATGAAATGGCCCACAGAGCGAAAACACAGAACGGAACCAACTAGATTAAGACCTTGAAGTGTCTTGAAGATTACATTACATTATATATCATTTAGCTGACGCTTTTATCCATTAAGTGCAAAAACCATGAAGAATCAAACTCCGAACAACAAGGAAAGTACAGATATATTCACTTCAAGTAAGATGATACCATAGTAAGTACTGGTCAATCAGTTACAAGGCCTAAATGAACTATTTTTCAGCAATAACTTAATTGCCATGGTAAAGTTTGCGATGGAAGATTTGCAGAGTTTCTGCTGTCCTGATGTCAATGGAGAGCTTGTTCCACCATTTTGGAGCAGGCCTGTAGTACCTGGGTCCCACTCGCAGTCATGGAGTAGCAAGCCTTGGCTGAAGCAGAGCGTAGTGCACGTGCTGGAGTGTATGGTTTAACCGAGGCCTGGATGTAGGATGGACCAGATCCCTTTACAGCATGGTAGGCCAGTACAAGTGTCTTGAAGCAGATGCTGGCAGCCAGGGAGCGAAGGAGTGGTGTAGTGTGGGAGAACTTGTGGAGGTTGAAGACCAGTCGGGCTGCAGCATTCTGAATTGGCTGTAGAGTTCAGATGGAGGAAGTTACAGTAGTCAAGGCATGAGATGACAAGAGCCTGGACCAGAACCTATGCCTCCTTCTGTGTCGGTAGGGGATGTATGTATCCTCCTGATATTGTACAGAGTGTTTCTGCAGGAGAGGGTTGTAGCAGCGATGTTAAAAGTGAAGGAAAGTTGGTCATCCAGTATCACACCCAGGTTTCTTCCATTCTGAGTCGGGGTAACAGCAGAGGTGCCAATGTTAACCTGTTAAACCCCGAGCCTGTTTTTCAGGTTTCAGGCTCGAAAATGACATTCCCAGAACAAATGACTATATCTTCACTTCTAAAAGGGTTACATTAATGATCTTTTTTCTCAAAGCAATGATAAACCTGTGAGTTTGTTGTAGAAGAGTCAGAATCAATTTAGAATTGTTTTATTTTAAAGTAAACTCAGATTGAACATAGTAAAAAAAATGTAAATTATAGTTTCCGTCCAAAAAAACAAACATTACTTAAATGATGGGATAGTAGGGATAGATAGACTAAAAGCTTTAGGAATCCAAACTATAACATATAATAAGTACCCTGTATCAAGATTGATGCAACACGAGTGACATTTTACCTTTTTAGAGAGGTTTAGCAACAAAAAAACACTTCTGGGGTCATTTGGGTGGATTTGCCATATCTCTGGCCCCCCTCTGTCGATTTTGATGATTGACACCTCTTTTGAACCGTTAGAGCCAATAGAATCGAGGGGAAGTTCCTAAATCCACCTAGACGTTACCATTGACAAGTGAGAGCTATGCGCACACAGTCGAAAGTAATGTTATGCTCTGAAAACTAACCTAGGCTCAAACTAGTAAATATGAAGATGGATTATCAGGAATCTTTTCAAAGTGACACAGACACATTGGATTAACCATTGGATTAACCTTCAGCAGCGTCTTTATCATTTTGATGCCATTGAACACACATTTTGATCAGAACAACAGCTAAGGTAAGAAGCTTCCTCCGTGAATCTACGTGTTGTGATGTCTGTTTTCGCTTCCCCTGTCCCCTGAGTTCGGATCGCTCAGTGATGATACTAATATTTCTGGAATCTGTGGAATCTCAGTTTGCTAATCAATATCTTGTTTTTGCAGACACAATAAGTAATAAGGGTATTTAAGCTGTGAGTTCTGTGCTAAGTGCGATAGCATTTTTTCGCTCAGGGCTCATTTAGACGCTTCTTGTGAGACTTGTGTTGTGTTTCGGTAAAAATGGTTCGTATTGTCAGTTAGCTGAGTTTCTTCCCGTTAAGAGAGTATGGAACATTAATAGTTTCATAAATGTTAAGAAGCCCTGAGCAGGGCCGTTTATTCCTATAGGCAGACTATGCAGATGCATAGGGCCCCCGTAGCCACTAGGGGCCTTGTACCTTGTACGGCCTTGTACCGCCGAGTTTGCAACATCACAAATATATGGTGCCAATCTTCAGTCAGATGTGAATGTGTCATTTAACATTTTCAGTAAGAATAACGGACAAAAGGAATACAAATACAATTTATTGAAATGTGAACTCAAAGTTATCAAGCATGAACCATCACCATTTAAAAAATAAATAAAAACAAAATAATATACATAAGTTACACTAAATGTTAATCTGTTAATTGACAGGCTAGGCCTGTGCAGGTGGTAACAGCTATGCCCAGCATGGGCTAAGTTCTGTAGGTGCAGCTGGTGCAGGTCCTCCTCCCTCAGGCCTGGTCCTCCTCCATCAGGCGTGGTCCTCCTCCCTCAGGCCTGGTCCTCCTCGCAGGGAAAGACCCTCAGCCCTCTCCGGCCAAACCAACAGACAGGACGTTCATAAAGCTGAGGTCTCCCCCAAAGTCTCTAATCATCCATCCTGTGAATATGAGAGGGGAACAAATAGTGTAATAGATGCTTTGGACAATAAGAAATATAAAGTTAACTGTTGAGTTGCTCAGTTTTTTAGATTGACAGGGTTTAATAATACAAACAAAAGGAGAGGCACCATAAAATAAAGATTGGTCTTTCAATAAATGGTGTTGATTTTGTCTTTTGAATTGTTTGTCTAAAGTCAAGTAGCTAGAACTGTTACTTATAGTTTGAATGATAGTCTGGTTATAATGTTTGGAGGAGGCATCACATGTAAGAGCACCATTTGTTGTGTTCCATCCACAACAAATGCACACAGATTGATGTGTGCACATTTATTTATCTACTATTTCTTGAATCATTACTGTCAGTCCAAAACAAGAGATTTTGTTTTGGTAACATTTAAAAAAAGAAAACGATCTCTTTTCCACTACACTATCTTGAATACTTTAGTTTTTACGTCACTACATTTATCTAACAGCTTTAACATTGTAAAGGTGTCACTTCGGACTCTGGGTAATTATGACAGCATGTCCTACTATTTTGAGAGTTTGAACAAACCAGACCTTCATCTATTAATGTAGAAAATAGTCAGCGCATTGAACCATTATGAAAGTAATAATTAGTTAGCTCATTGTTCAAAATGAGCTCCAACTACAACAGTTAAGTCAACTCGTGCATCGGTAATAACAATAAATCAAATGATATAATAGAATAGTATAACTTGTGTCTACTTTAAATACTTTAACAACACTTTCCTAATTATACTAGCATACTTTTACTAAAGTAACATTAACATGTTTAAATGCAGGGCTTTTGTAAGAGAGTATTTCGTATAGTGTAGCATGGTCTACTTGACTTATCTAACCGAAGTGATTGTTACGTTACAAACCGTCACCCCCCCCCAACCACACACACACACACACACACACACACACACACACACACACACACACACACACACACCACACACACACACACACACACACACACACACACACACACACACACACACACACACACACACACACACCACACACACACACACACACACACACACACACACACACACACACACACACACACACACACACACGGTAACGTTGTGATTCACTTCAATTAATGATAACTACGGAGCTTGCTAACAGCAAGGCACAAGGCTACTTCACTCATTTAGCTAGCTAATGTAAGATACAAATGCTGTCGAGCCCTCACTGCTTGTAAAATAAAGAGCACAAACTGACTACTTACCCGAGCCCTGCTGTTCTCCGTCATTTTTCTCCTGGGTTGTTGTGATCACATGACTGACAAAGCCGTGCTCTGATAGGCCAGAAGTCGGTTTGATTGCATTAGGGCTCGATTGCTTATCCTGTCTGAGTAGCCCGGATGATGCTGGATCGCAATTTTGGACATCGAATTTTATACACCGAATGTTTTGACGTCGAATGTTTTTCACTTTAATTTTTGGGATCTGAATTTGAACATTCAAATTTTTGTTTCACATAGGTAAATTCGGAGCAAACACATTCAGATACATGATTTTCAAAGTAATTATTTTCAATGCTATAAATTCGGTGTCTAATAAAATTCAAATACTTCTGTCTCTTGTTTGCTTCCATAAAGATCGCCAAGATTATGATGGGAGCAGAGAATTCAAAGTTCAGGTTCAGCCTCAATATATTTGGGGGGGAATTCAAGTGAGCCGTCTTTATTTGTAGACAGCCAAGCCCCCTCCTGTGTTCGGTGAAGCATTATATGCTTAAAAATCCAATGTAGGATATAAACACGACGAAACTGCAATGATAGCAAAGCTGCAGCTTGTGTTTTTGGGGTAATAAAGTCCAAATCATCGTTGGGCTGTCAGCCAATGAGTGACGTCTGAGGAAGATGAACAATGTAAATGATGCTGCATCTCTTGCATTTATTGACGTAGAGGAGCCTTATTGTTTACCTTTGTAATATAATTTTTTGTAATTTTCAATTGCTTGGTTTTCGTGAAATTAGCCTGTCTTCCTATTAAAGTGTAACAGACTGATGCATCTCCACAGATCATCTTAAAGGCTTCGGAATCCCCCCCATTCTAGTTCAAAAACTGTAAAAACTAGGGCCCCCAAATAACATCTTGCATAGGGCCCCCAAAAAGCTAGAAACGGCCCTGGCCCTGAGACACAGTTTCGTGAAATAAAAAAACCTGTTCCCCCGCCCCCGGGGGCATGGGGCTTAACAGGTTAATTGAGGAATACCTGGAATTTTCGATTGTTAAAGTAATTTGTTGCAAAGATATTTACAATTAAAACTACATCGGGTCACTTTTGACCCATGTTGTGTATCAAAGAAAGGTCATGGATAGGAGACACCTTACCTGGGATGTTGAGCAGTTCAGTCTTGTTTAGATTGAGCCTCAGGTGGTGTTCAGACATCGACAGTGAGATGTCAGGCAGACAAGCAGAGATGCGTTCGACCACCTGGGTTTCAGACCGGGGAAAAGACACAGATCAGTGTCAGTGCACCTAATTTCGGACTTCCCTACCGCAGTGGGGCCGTGATCAGCACGGAGTCGATCCTCGCAGAAAGGAAAACCCCCTTCATGACTTGATACGACCCCTTGATAAATTATAACGAAACCAGCTGCAATGGATCATGGATCCAGCAGGGGGAGCAGTGATTAAAAAGCTGTCACACTGGAACTCAATAAACAGCTGATAGATTTACGTCTGATTGCTATAGCGGATCTTTGTTGAGATCCATATGTCACGGATAGGATCATATTCTGTGCTAAATAAGAGACATGTAATCATTTACAAAACATCACCATGTTTTTATTTAACAAAATAATGTTGTTTAATCCACGTTGGCGTACTACATCTTCAAAAACAATCGTTTTTTGTTCCATTCAAAAATGTTATTAACAATGCATGTACACCATCAAAGATGACTATTGAGATCTATTGTCAGGAATGTTAGTGTTATGTCAAAGAGTGAATTCTACTGCAGCAGAATGTTGCACGTCTGCATTAGCATTGGACTACAAGATAGATTTAAGTCTGTACAGGTTATTTAAAGCATAAATGAGTCGGTTGGTTTCTGGTGGTGTGGTTACAGCAATTGTGCTTGGTTGGCGTGGCCTGTGCCTTCCTGGTGGTGGGGCCCAATGTGATATATTTTCATGGGGCCCAAAATCCCTGGCGGCGCCCCTGTATGTATGACCTCTGACCTGTATAAAAACGCATGTGTGTGTACGACAGAGTGGAAACTGAATTACCCCCTCGGGGGGTTATTAGTGTTTAATATTACTGCTATAACTATGAAGGTAGATATGGTGCAAAATGCAAGAGCGTGTAAAATCTGATTTGAGCACTTGCAGAAAAAAATTCTGAGCTTGTGTGCATACATTTACACTTGTTTAAAATATCCACGTAACTGTGAACCAAATGTACACTTGTATAAAATATCCACGTAACTGTGAACCAAATTTGAAGTCACAAAAGAAACATTTTTTTTTACAACTTGACGAATCTGCTCTGTGGCAGTATAAATCGACGAATCTGCGGTCTTGACTTTTGCTACACTTCTTGCGATAAATGTGTCGCAAAAGTAATTTTCACCTGTAGATGTGGGGGGAGGGAGCGAAGGGGCAGAGCTATCAGAACAACGAGGCTTGGGTCAGTCACACAGTCACTCATAGTGCTGCGTATCGGTACGCCGAACCGGTACTGGACTTGTAAAATGTTTCGGTTCAAGTCCGGTTAAAACCGGAACGTCGGGAACCGGTACTTGGACTCGCAAAAAAACTAGCATTTACGTATATTCTGGTGTCTGTGGTTATTTAAACATTCCCTGATAAACGTTATTCAGCGTCAATAAATGAGTGTTAATCAGTGTATAACATCACATGTAATTTCACCTTCGATTCACGGTTTGAAAACGTAGCATTTCACCACATGCTAATGATAACCGGAAGTGAAGAATTTTCAGAATAAAAGTATTAAGTTAATAGTGTGAACTTCCGTTTTTTTCAGAATAAAACTGATTTAAATTAAATAGTGTATTTAATTCAAAATTACGCCATATCAACACCCGTATCAACATTGATTTTAATTTCTAACAGTATGTATGCACATCACTATGTGTGTAGTATACTGTATAATGTACACATGTAGAGTTGTAGAAAAGACATGGTGTACAGACAGTACAGTACACTCTGACTGTACAGTCACTACAGTGTAGCCTATACTGTATAGTAGGTGTGTAACAGTGTAATGCGTATAGTCTACTACTCTACACTCTACCTTTCAGCAACGTTTTAGGGATTGTTTGGTTACTTTAGTTTGGTAAATGAAATAAATGTTTGAACTTTGTAGTAGTTCACTGTAGTTGCTGTCATAAGTCATTTATAGACTAAGTGGCAACAAGTGTTTTTTTTACATTTGTACTTTGTAGAGAAATGTAGACACAAGTTGTAAGGGAGCACAATAAACCTGACGAGTTTGAATTTGAGTTGATTATGAGTTAATTTTCAATTGATAATTAGCTCACAATAAGTTCACTTTAGTTACTCACACAACTTGACACAAGCCATGGGTTCAGGTCCGGACTTATAAGTCCGGACCTGAACCTGAACCTCTGGACTTGAGTGCGGACCTGAACCTGAATGTGAGTCCAGGTAAGCAGCACTAGTCACTCACAGCCACAGTCAGGTCGAACCGGATGACTGCGGGGCTAACGGTCCGCTAACATGGCGCGTAAATCAACGGTAAGTTTTGCCCATTACTTTGAATATTATTATTGTGATTGAGGATTAAATCCGCTTTGAAGACCATCGTTTTATATCGTGCAGTTTAGCGGCAAAAATAACGTCAGATAGCCAGCTAACGCTAGCTTTGTTGAATTTATGCTAGCTAAACAAGTAGTGGTTGTAGTCTACAGCAGTAATTAATATATTATAGCCTACTGCTTTGGCACTAACGGTTGATAACCGTTTATGAAAATAAAACCAATTGAACTGTACTGAAATAATGACAAGTTTTATAATTGTCTTGGGCTCCTGCTGTGTTTTTAAAGCCTTTGTAAATTATCCATGCTATTTAGCTAACGTCGAAGTAGTGTATGTGAAATCAACCTCACAATAAGATTTGTGTATATTACAATTATTAATGTCATATTTCAAGATGATTACTTAGATATTACAATATGGTTCATTGAGCTGGAGTTCATTATCGAGCTTACACGTTAACGTCACAGTCATCTGAAGAACAAACCCAAACCTTGTTGTTTTTATTAATTGTATTACCAAATGGGTATCAAATAAACAGTAAGCATTGGTAACACAACCTCCAAAGTTACAGTAAAATAAAAAGGACCCTGACTCGGACAATACACAATCCAACATGTTCAACAGAAGAGAATCAGTTATATTGTTTGTACACATGGTACTTTATATATATATATCTGTTTGTTTAAGGTGTCCAGGTGATGCAGAAAGGCTGGACCAGAGAGTGAGAGACAGAACTTGACTCCTCACAGCAGTGAACTTCAGCACAGGTACAAAGACTCTTTTTTTCATACTGTACAAAGAATCAAGAAAAAATATTGGTTTAAATAAATGAAGTATTGACTTTAATACACTGATATACGTTCCATTAAACAATACTAAAAATACTAGATCACCTACACATCAGTGAAGTTGAGGTTTTTTTTCCATGCAAAAGGTTACATTTAGATGTTAACAAGCAATATGACTTTGTCAGCTTTCTAATTTAATGTATTGAAGGCAAAGCTATTTAACACATAGTGAGAACTGCTACTATTTATCTCTCAATATTGTCTGTAAAAAACGTGGTAAAAGTTATTCTTTCAGTGAGACAACAGAGCAAGCTTCTACAGTTCCACTACATTTTGATAACAGTTAAAATATTATTTTGATAATAAAATATATTTCAATGTTGATGAATTTCATACTGTTCATTCATAATCTGATTACAATTAAAAAATAATTATATCAACAGCCCCTAAACACACAAACACACCTTTCATAAATAACACACTTGTTCTGCAATAATGTTTTATGTTTCCTGTCATTTTTGTTAGGAAAGGACATGCCCGAAAGACACGACTCAGCATCTCCTCTTTCTCTGAGGGTCAAGAAGAACATCCAAGAGGAACATTAAAGGCTGATGTTATGAGATTTTAAGACCAGTATAGGATTCACTAAGAAACTACTTATATTGTGAAAACAAAGATCTGCACACTGAATATTTTTGTAGTCTATCAGGACCATCATTTGTTTGTGACGCTGCCTGCACCTCAGAGAAGGGGTGGTTATAGTCAGGCTTATAAAGTGTGGCGAAAAACACAGTCAGCTGATGGGATGCATCTATTTCCACGTCTACACTCCATCAGCTGATTATTTCTATTTGCCTCACTTTATGAGCGTCACATCACCTGTGCCTTGTACCGCAGAGTTTGCAACATCACAAATAAATGGGGCCAATCTTCAGTCAGATATGAATGTGTAATCTAACATTTTCAGTAAGAATAATGGACAGCAAATACAAACACAATTTATTGAAATGTGAACCAAAAGTTAATCAAACATGTTTTATATAAAAAGCACATATGGACAGAAGGTGTAAACCTATTAAATGTATAAGTAAACACATTTAGTCAAATAACGTGAGACAGACAAGGCCTGTGCAGGTGGTATCAGCTATGGTATCAGCTCCTCCATCAGGCCTGGTCCTCCTCGCTGAGGAAAGACCCTCAGTCCTCTCCAAACCAACAGACAGGACATCCATCACACGGAGGTTTCTCCCTGAAGTCTCTGCAGCCCTCTGGACACCAGGCTGTCTCAATCCGTCCACACTGATTATGAGAGGGGGAAAATGAAAATAATAAATGCTTGACAATAAGAAATATAAAGTTGACTGTTGAGTTGCTCAGTTTTTTTAGATTGTCAATACTATTACTGTATAACTAATATCTCAGGTTAAGAGGCACATTCAAATAAAGATTGGTCTTTAAATACATTTTGTCTTTTGAATTGTTTGTCTAAAGTCAAGGATCTAGAACTGGTACTTAGTGTTAATGATACAGTCTGGTTATTATGCCGTTTGGAGGAGGCCTCACAGGTAAGAGTACTAACTAGCTACCATCACATGTACCTTAGCTTGACTTAAATGTATTAAACGTATAATTAAGTGATATCAAAATATAAATAACTAATGTCATGCAAACATATTCATATTTGCTTGATTCCAGAGTTGAATTTAGCACAATTGCATACAAACGTTCTAAATAGAAAATAGCATGGATAATTTACAAAGGCTTTAAAAACACAGCAGGAGCCCAAGACAATTATAATATAATAATATATTTTATATCTAGATCTTTGCTAGGTTTAATTAATTTAAATGTGCGTAGTCTGTTACCTAAATTAGATTGTGTCCGTATTTGGGCGAGTTCGACTGATGCTGATGTCATTGTCATTGTCTTCATCAGAAACGTGGCTAGATAAATCCATTTTGGCCTCTGACATTTACATAAATGGTTACAGTGTATATCGTACTGACCGGCCTAAAAAAGGTGGTGGCGTTGCCATTTATGTGAAAAATAAGTTTTGTGTAACTAATATGGTTTTCAAATCTGTTAGTAAACAGCTAGAACTTTTAGCCGTGAATATTGAGGTAACAAAGGGTCAACAGGTCATGGTGGTGGGCTGCTACAGGGCCCCCTCGGCTGTCAAGGACTCTTTATCGTCATTGGCAAAAATGTTATCACAACTTTCCTAAAAGGAAATAGTGCTGCTTGGTGATTTTAATTGGGACTGGTTAACTTTTAAACCTGTGTACCTCTTTGAATTTTACCCAGATTATAGACAGTCCTACTCGCCCAAATATTAAGTCTCCAAATAAATCGTCCTTAATTGATCTAATTTTAACAAATGTTCCACATAAATACTCATCTGTGGGAGTATTTGCTAATGATGTGAGTGACCACTGTGTTGGAGCCACAATTAGGGACACTAAGGTCCAAAAGGTTAAACCACGTATCATCACAAAGAGAGACAAAAAACACTTTGTGGAGCAGGGTTTTTTACATGATCTGTTTGATTTTGATTGGGGTAAAATCAATCTGTGTGCTGATGTAGAAACTGCATGGTCTTTATGAAAATTATAGATAGACATGCACCTCTGCGTACATTTAGAGTGAAGGGACGAAACAATCCCTGGTTTTCTGCTAAGCTGTCCAGTCTACTTCATGAGAGAAATAATGCTTGGGCTAAGGCTAGGAAATCAGGCTCAGAGGTAGAATGGCTACGTTTTAGGCAGCTAAGAAATAGCTTCACATCTCAAATAAAAAGTGCTAAATCAAAGTACTATTTGTCAGTTACCACAGAAAACCTGAATAATCCTAGGACATTTTGGAAAGCCATAAAATCGATTTCCACTGGTGATATCCCAAATGAGCTACCTCCGTGCCTCACCACAGCATCTGGCATTATATCAGACAGGGCTACTATGCTAAATTGTTTTAATAAGCATTTTGTGTCTTGTGGCTCTCGGTTTGATTCTGTCACTGACTGTACTTCTGCTTCTGTGAACGCTCCAATCCTTGACTCTGAACAATGTGGTCTGGAAACCCCTTTCAGTTTTACTCCTTTAACTATTGGTATTGTTCATGAAGCATTATCCAAGTTAGATCCTAGGAAACCGGCTGGCCCGGACAACTTAGAAACCTTTCTTTTTAAAGATAGCTGCAGATTGTATTGCTCCACCTCTTACTTCTCTTTTTAACCTCTCCCTCAGCACAAATACAATTCCAAAAGTATGGAAGTCTGCTTATGTCTTGCCTTTCCTGAAAAGAGGGGAGGCAACTATTTTAAATAACTATAGGCCAATCTCTAAATTGTCAGTTCTGGCTAAGGTGCTCGAACGCCTTGTGAGTGAACAAGTAAAGGAATTTTTATGTATAAATGATATCATGTCTAAACATCAGTCAGGATTCAGAAAGAAACACAGCACCATCACTGCGACAATGAAAGTGGTAAATGACATTACTAGTATTTTAGATAATAAGCAGAGTTGTGCAGCTCTGTTTATTGACCTTTCCAAAGCGTTTGACACCGTTGATCATCACATTTTAAAGCAGAGGCTACTCAGTATTGGCATATCCAGCCATGCAGTGGGGTGGTTTGTGAACTACCTCTCTGAAAGGTCCCAATGTGTTCATTTTGATGGACTGTCTTCTGAGTGGTTAAACATTTCTAATGGTGTACCACAAGGTTCTGTTTTAGGACCACTTTTATTCTCCATCTACATCAACAGTTTAGGTCATAATGTGGATGAAGCTACTTTACATTTGTATGCGGATGATACTGTGCTGTATTGTGCAGGTCCCTCCATTAAAGAGGCTGTTGTTAAATTACAGGCTGTTTTTAACACTATTCAGACTCAGCTCTCTGAATTAAAGCTTCTTTTAAATGTGGATAAAACGTCGGGTTACGTAGTGTAACCCTTGTTGTATTACCACAGGCGGAGCCCTCTACTGGACTCTATGGGCGGGCCTACCTGAATGCGCGCACATCACACCGTATAAAAGGAGGCCTCGCCTTCTGACTATCATCCTTTTCTCTTCAGCAGCGGAAGTGATTCCACGAGAGACTGAGACGTTTGAAAGAAGAAGAATGAGTTATCATACCTCCAGGGAGTCGCCACTGCTAGAGACCCGGGCCTGTCCTTCGTGCCCTGGTTGAAATAGCGGGCGCCGATCCCAACCACCTTGCTTCGAGTGGTTGGGGGACCAGGATATGGCCGAGGCGGTGCCATTCACGTTCGCCATTCCTTCCGGGTCTGGCGTCCATGGAAGTCCACTGCTCAGGGCTGTACTATCCCTGGATGATGATCGTGGCGGCGGGTGTGTGGGCTACTCACTTATTGCGAGAGATGCCCCCGCCTCAACAGGTCAGAGCGATTATTGGGCCGCAAGGCCGAATAAGTAGCTTGGTCCACGGGCCTTGCCCCAGGCCCGGTTCCCCCAGGGAACCACCTCTCTTCAGCGAGCGGAATAGGACAGACAGTGCCCCGAGTAGAGGGCTCCGCCTGTGCTAATATAACAAGGGTTACACTACGTAACCCGACGTTATATCTCTCACAGGCTCCGCCCTCTACTGGACTCTATGGGTACAGTGGGTGGAGCCGCGATGTATACGCGCACTGTCGTCCAACAATATTCCACCCTACTGCCCCTGACCGGCTATTATGGTCAGCAGCTGCTGCCCCACCTTCTCCTTTAACCCGGTTGTAACCGAGGAGAAATCTGGGCTGTGGCTGACAGAGCACACCCTGCTGCGCTTACCTCGCAAAAAGTGTGCTCAAAAAACAGTGCCGGGGGACCCCCCCACTCTGGATGGGGAGAGCCCCCTCGGCCCCGAAAGGGCTAACTACACGCCTGCCTCCCTGAATTCCTAAGGATAACAGGGAGAGCGCCAGAGCCCCTGCCCCACACTCAAACACTGACCCCGTGTCGAGTGTGTGGACTAAAGTGTGGAGGGCTCCCCCCCTCCTGCTCTCGGCAGGAGGAGAGCAGCCCTCCAGCCCTGTAAGGGCCCAGTGCGCCACCCCCGCCCCTCCCGGGACCCTCCGAAGGCCCGAGAACAGCGAAGGCGCATTATGTCCGGGGAGGGGGTCAGATGCCAACTGACCCACAACCCCCCTCCCAGTCCTGTGTTGCCCCCGCAAGTACAGACGAGGAGAAAGAGCCCGACATGTCCAAGAGATAAAACCTTATGAAGGGGCCTGGCGTCGACCAAGACGCCGCTGTGCATATATCCTCCACACTCACACCGTTGAATAAGGCTGTTGACGCATCCACAGCCCGTGTGGAGTGTGCACGAACCCCCGTGGGGCAGGCTCTCCCTGCCTGTCCGTAGGCATGTGCAATGCACTCGCAGAGCCAGCCTGCCAGGCGTTTCTTGGACAGAGCTTTCCCGATCACCCCGCCCCCGAAGCACATGAACAGCTGTTCGGTGCGTCTAAGGGCAGCCGTGCGCTCTACATAACATGCTAGCGCACGCACCGGGCAGAGGAGGTGCAGTTTAGCTTCCCTGGTCCCACCATGGGGGGGAAGCCTAAAACCCCCTAACTGAATAGCCCTTGACCTGAACGCACTCCTTAGGCCAGACCTGGGCATTGTACGGCCCGCGGGCCACATACGGCCCGCGGGCCACATACGGCCCGCGGGCTGATTCTGACCGGCCCGTGTTGGAAATTACAAAATAAACATATTTTCTAACTTTACCTCATGCATGGACTAAAGCTGCATTGCTTTTATTTTGAAGTTGTTTTTTATTTACGTGCATAATGACGCAATACATATATCAAGACGTGCACATGATTGGATCCTTGTCACAAGACGACTTTAGCCCTCAAAATGTCCGCTAAAAAAAGAAAGGTAGATGCTGAATGCAGGGTTTTCAACACAAATTGGACTGCTAAGTATTTATTTACTGAAGTCGGAGGTAAAGCCGTGTGTTTAGTTTGCGGGGAGCAGATGGCCGTTTTTAAGGACTACAATGTGAGTCGGCATTACGAGACGAAACACGCGGAGAAATATAAAAACCTGACTGACGCTGAAAGGGCGCGGACATCGGAAGCTTTGCTAGCTAAGCTGCAAAAGCAGCAAGGCTTTTTTACCAAGCTTCACACATCCAGGGATGCAGCAACCAAGACCAGCTTTGTGATATCCCACAAAATCGCTAAAAACAGTAAGCCGTTCTCGGAGGGGGAGTTTGTCAAAGAGTGCTTGGTGAACTCTGCAGCACTAATATGCCCTGAAAAAAAAGCCGCATTTGAGCAAGTCCCGCTGTCCAGGCGAACCGTGACTAGAAGGATCGAGGAAATTGCGGGGAATCTGGAGCTTCAGCTGCAACATGAAGTGGCAAGTTTCGCCTTTTTCTCCTTGGCTTTGGACGAGAGCTGTGATGTCCGCGACACAGCCCAGTTACTCTTATTCGTCCGCGGGATAACACCGGACTTCAAGATTACGGAGGAGCTGGCAGCAATATGGTCGATGAAAGGGACGACGACAGGGAGCGATCTGTTCACGGAGGTAAACGAGTGCATGGACACGCTGGGACTGAAATGGGACAGACTGGCAGGTGTCACAACGGCCGGTTGTCCAAATCTTACCGGAAAAAATGTCGGACTTTTGAAACGTATGCAGGATAAAGTGACTGAAATCGACGCGGATCAGAAACTGGTATGTTTGCATTGTATTATACACCAACATGTGTTGTGCAAGTCTGTGCTAAAAATTGACCATGTTATTGATGTTGTTACTAACATAGTAAACTTCATCAGAGCACGGGCATTGAACCACAGACAGTTTGTCGCACTTTTGGAGGAGCATGAGACTGAGCATCGTGACATCGGCTACCACACAGCTATCAGATGGCTCAGCCTGGGCAAAGTGCTGAAAAGAGTTTGGGACCTGAAAGCAGAGATTCAAGAGTTTTGTGAGAAGAAAGGCAAAGACTTCCCAGAGCTCTCAGATGAGGACTGGATGGCAGATTTAGCATTTGCTGTTGATGTGACTGCACTGATGAATGAACTGAACACCAAACTTCAGGGCAAGGGCCTTTTTGTTCATGAAATGCACAGCCTGGTGAAGGCTTTCATGACGAAGATGCAGTTTCTTTCAAGCCAACTGGAGAGCAACACTCTCACTCACATGCAAACTCTGAAAGAAGTCACACCATCAGCTGATCACCTCCGCAGGTACTCATCCATGTTGGGAGCATTGCATGGAGAGTTTTCAAGGCGATTTAAAGATCTCAGAAAAATCGAGGATGAAATGCAGCTGGTTTCCTCTCCCTTTACCTGCAGTGTGGATAATGCACCCAGTGATGTTCAGCTGGAACTCATCGACCTGCAGTCTGATGCAGTACTGGCAGAGCACTTTAAGTCAGCATCTCTGCTGGATTTCTACTCTTCTCTCAAGGAGGAGAACTTTCCAAACATGAGGAGACATGCTCAGAAGATGTTGGTTCTCTTTGGCTCTACCTACATATGTGAACAAACATTTTCAATTATGAAGTTTCAAAAATCCAGGTATAGATCCTCCCTCACTGATGATCATCTGTCAGCTGTGCTTCGCATCTCCACCTCAGACATTCAACCTGACTTCGATGCACTCGTTAAAGCTCAGCAGAGACTAGATTTCTCTTACTGAACAAGAAAAGAGAACTTAAAAACACCAAATGAGGTGGTTAGACTACAAATGTTGGCATTTAAAGGCACCAACTAGCAGTGAACTGGGACACTTTCTTTGGAAGCCTTTTTTCTCAAAATCACAGTTCAGTGATGTTTAGTGACAGTTCAATATGATATATCTTGCTTAATATTTGGAGTACAAAGACAATATTGTGATGTCTTTAGAATGCTAAGAATCTCTTTCCAACAGTAAATGAAACTCAAAATGTGTTTGAGTGAATGTGACTGAAAATGTTTACTAATATGAGTCACAAATGGTGAACAACGTTCATTTTGTTTACCATTGTTTTGGGAAATTCGATTTAATAAATGACATTTTTTTGTAAAGCAACCTCACTTTTTCATTGCTTAACTATAACATATACTCTTACCAGCTTGTCAAAACAATGCTATTTACTGCTTTTTATAAAGAAATACAATTAATATTATGCAGAATTGAGTTCAGCCTTTTGGCCCGGCCCTCCACAATATTTTCAGTTTCTCATGTGGCCCCATGGAAAAAATAATTGCCCACCCCTGCCTCAGGCTCTTGGGCACAAAGGAGGGGTTCGGTCTGAGTGTCGAGCCGCTACGGTCACCCCGAATCTGTAAACAGCTCGGGTGCACCGACAGAGCAGTTAACTCAGACACTCTTTTGGCTGACGTTAAGGCAAGAAGCAAAGCTGTTTTCCCCGACAATGCTTTCAGAGAGGAGAGCTCCAGAGGCTCAAACGGCCCCGAGGCCAGAGCCTCGAGCACTAGGGGCAGGTCCCACTGTGGGGTGGAGGCGTGCACTACTGGGCGCAGCCTCCTGACCCCCTTTAAAAACCGCGACATCAGTGGTTGACTAAAGGCTGACCTGCCGCCAAATCCCTCATGGCAGGACGAGATGGCTGCTGCATACACCTTCACTGTTGAATGCGCAAGCCCTCTGTCCACCAGTAACTGTAAGAAGGATAAAATAGAGCCTAACTCACAAAATAGGGGCTCTATTCCCCGCTCCTCACACCATCGCTGGAATCCTAGCCACTTTGGCCTGTAACAGGCTGTGGTGGATCCTGCTCTAGCTGCCTGGATAGACTGAATAACACTGTCAGACAATCCACCCTGTCTCAGCCTGTCCCTCTCAGGAGCCAAGCCTGGAGAGGACGGCCGAGAGTGGGTAACGCCCCGATTGCACCTGCCTCTTGAGACATCGCCCCCCAGAACTGGGGAACCGCCCAGGGCTGGCCCACCTTCATCGGTGTCATCTCTGAGTACCACGGCGCCCCAACGCGGTCCGGAGCCACTAGGATGACTGACAGACGTTCTCGCCTCACTCTCCTCAAGAGGGGGAGAATGAGACGCAGCGGTGGAAAGGTGTAGAGCAGCTTCCTTGGCCATGGCTCGTGTGCAAACGCGTCCACCCCTAAGTGTGGGTCGTCGCTCCGAGCCACGGAGAACCACAGGGCACAGTGGCTGTTTCGCCGGCTGGCGAACAGATCCACTTCCGCTCTCCCGAACTGGGCCCAGATCTGCTTCACCACCTTCGGGTGAAGCACCCACTCGCCTGGCAGGGGGCCGCCCCTCGATATGAGGTCAGCTCCCCCGTTCTCCAGTCCCGGGATATGGAGGGCTCTCAGAGATAACACCACCTCTGATGCCCATAACCACAGCCTCTCCGCTGTGGTCAACAAGGCGGCGGAGCGGACTCCGCCCTGCTTGTTGATATAAGCCACTGTGGTGCTGTTGTCGCTCCTGACCATTACATGTTCCCCCTGAATTAGGGGCCTGAAATGCCGGAGGACTAACACTACCGCCCGTAGCTCTAGGAGGTTGCTGTGTCGAGACTCTGTTAGAGTCCAGCGTCCACCTATAGCCCTCTTCAGGCAGGTCCCTCCCCATCCTGTTCCGGATGCGTCCGTGAACACTGTGATGTAGGAGGTCACCCGTCCCAGTGGAGACCCCCTCCGGAGGTGATCCGGGGACCCCCAAAACCGGAGGTTGCCCCTCACTGAGGGGGTATGGTCACCAGCCGCCTCTTGGGATCCAAGCGCAGGCTGGAGAACCACCTCTGCAGGCGGCGCATATGTAGTAACCCTAACGGGACCATCATGTGAGCAGCCGCCATGAGACCCAGCGTCTGCATGACAGTAAAAGCTGTCACTGTTGCCCCCTGTCGCAGTCTGCGTACCCCCTGAAGAAGGGACGCACGTCTGCTCTCTGACAGGGTGGCGCGCAACGTGCCTGCATCGAGCACCACACCCAAATACAACGCCCGTGGTGAGGTATGGGGGTGCTCTTTTTCCAATTGATCGCGAAGCCTAATCTGGTTAGGTGTGTGATCAATTGTGCTGTGCAAAACATTGCCTGTTCCCGTGACCCAGCCATGACTATGAGGTCGTCTATGTAAAAGAAAACTCTCATGCCGTGTGCGCGCAGCGGTTGAAGCGCTGTGGCCACACATTTGCTGAATGTGCGTGGGGATAGGGA
This sequence comes from Pseudochaenichthys georgianus, assembly GCF_902827115.2. Taxonomy (NCBI): domain Eukaryota; kingdom Metazoa; phylum Chordata; class Actinopteri; order Perciformes; family Channichthyidae; genus Pseudochaenichthys; species Pseudochaenichthys georgianus. The sequence continues at coordinate 42,317,833 of NC_047509.1, forward strand.
ATAGCCGAACGGCAGCCTGTTGTACTCGTAGGCTATTCCCTGGAAGGCAAAACGCAGATACTTTCTGTGCTTTGGAGCAATTTCTACATGAAAGTACGCGTCTTTCAGGTCGATGGTGGTGAACCAATCGCCTGGCTGCACCAGCCCCAGTAACTGTTTCATAGTTAGCATGCAGAATTTCCTGCGGGAAATGTGGCGATTCAGGCCGCGGAGATCTAGAATAGGTCTGAATTCCCCTGTCTTCTTAGGAACCAGGAAGTATATGGAATAAAGACCCTCTTCCCTGCGCTGAGGGTGCACAACAGACACAGCCTGTTTCTGCACCAGAGCCTGAATCTCTGCTGAGAGGAAACTCATCCCCTCTCGAGAGGATAGCTTCACCTCTCGCATGCCCATAAAAGGGGGTGGGACGCTGCAGAACTGGAGTGAATAGCCCCGTTTCAGCGTCCTGTCCATCCACCTTGATAGTACACAGCTGAGTTTCCATTCCCCATAACACTGTGTTAAAGGGCATGCCCTCAGCTGTGGGGCCGCCTCCTGGGAGAACAGATTTACCTCTCGCATGCCCATAAAAAGAGGTGAGTGTGGGACACCCACAAGACAGTGGTCCATGTGATACAGTGGTACAGTGTATAGACATGTGGTACAGTGGGACGCTGCGTCCTCCTGTCCCTCCACCTTGTTAGCACACAGCTGAGTTTCCATTCCCCAGAACATTGTGTTAATGGACAAGCCCTCAGCTGTGGGGCAGCAGCTATGAAGCTGTGATACTCTCTGGTGACCCGTTCCACCGCAAAAACTCCCCGCGAAGGGAAGATTTGCCCATGGAGGGTTGACACAGAAAGGGCCGATTATTTACTGAGGACCTTGAACGCACCGCTGCGCGCTCTTGCGTGAGCGCGCGCTCCACCCTAATGCCGTTCTCACCACTACGGAAAACAGCATTAATCAGAGTCTTTATAGGCGTAGTGTGTTTTACTAAGGTCCCTGAACGCACCGCCACGCGCTCTTGTGTGAGTGCGGACTCCGCCATAATGCAGCCTTTACCACTACGGGTAAACTGCATTGGAGTCTTTGCTCTAGGCGTAGTGTGTTCTCTGACAGCAATACGCCAGCCATAATGTCCCTGTACCCGCATAGCGCTCTCCTTTAGATAGCACTCCCTGCGGTTCATCCCTCTCATCTGCGCATGCCCACTAGCCACCTCCTTTACAGGAGATACAGCTGGGGCAGCGAATGGGGAATTTCTACGGTTAACATTGTGTGAAGGCCTAAGTGTAGCCTTTGTGGAAACAAAAGACACTTAGATTTGGATAAAGATCAACCTCATTCTTATTAGAAAACGTAGTGATCTGTGCATTATACAGGGAGGAGGCGGGATTCGCCCCCTCGTCCCGGGCGGAGAGATGTTCTCCCCCCGCCAGCCAGATCCGTAAAGACGGAAAGCCTGCCCCCGTGAGTGCCAACACGCCGGTTCCACGGGGTGGGCCGAAGAGGTGGAGGGCGCCGCGGGCACGGGATCTCCGTGCCTGCACCTCTCCCTTCGTCTCACCTCTCTACTGAGATCTTTGAACGCACCGTGGCCCGCCCTCGGGGGAGGGGGGGCGCGCGCGCCGTCGCAATACCGTCTCTTTGAAACGGACATTATGGGGAGAAGTGGAATTGCAATAGTCTTTACTGAATGCATTTTTCCCACACACACACACACCTCACTCCAGAACTAGAGTTTACAAACGTAAACCACCGTTCTCCTGCGGGGGTCCCTGAACGCACCGCGGCCACTCTCACGAGGGCCGCGCGCCCATGTATTAACGCTGTATTTCCCATTGCAACTGTGAAATGCATTAATCGGAGCCATTATACTAGGCAAGGTGTGTTTTCTGACAACAGCACGCCGGCAATAGCGTCTCTTGAACCCGCACAGTGCTTTGACAGCACTCGGTTTATTCCACTCACGTGCACACGCCCACCTGCTGGCTCCCTATACTGGGGTTTACAGCAGAGGCGGGTAGTGTAGGATAGTGTTTCTTCCGCTGGGGATGGGCAAGAAGCAGCTACGCTGCGACTAATCCTCATCCTGTGAGCAAAGAGCCCTTCCGTAAACACGGGGGCTCCCAGGAGATCAACACGATCCTCTTTGGAAAGTGCCACGCGGTGTGATATCCCAGAGACATCACACGGCGGGCAGCGGTGGCGGCCTGTGATGAAGTAGGGGCGACCCTATATCACCTGAAGCCACCGAGCACCGGTCCCTCGGGGAACCGGGCCTGGGGCAAGGCCCGTGGACCAAGCTACTTATTCGGCCTTGCGGCCCAATAATCCCTCTGACCTGGTGAGGCGGGGGCATCTCTCGCAATAAGTGAGTAGCCCACACACCCGCCGCCACAATCATCATCCAGGGAGAGTACAGCCCTGGGCGGTGGACTTCCATGGACGCCAGACCCGGAAGGAATGGCGAACGTGAATGGCACCGCCTCGGCCATATCCTGGTCCCCCAACCACTCGAAGCAAGGTGGTGGGGATCGGCGCCCGCTATTTCAACCAGGGCACGAAGGACAGGCCCGGGTCTCTAGCAGTGGCGACTCCCTGGAGGTATGATAACTCTTTCTTCTTCTTTCAAATGTCTCAGTCTCTCGTGGAATCACTTCCGCTGCTGAAGAGAAAAGGATGATAGTCAGGAGGCGAGGCCTCCTTTTATACGGTGTGATGCGCGTGCATTCAGGTAGGTCCGCCCAGGGCCGGCTACGTCTATAGAAGTCTCAGTGGGAGAATGCTTGCGGGGTAAGAGAGTACCCATAGAGTCCAGTAGAGGGTGGAGCCTGTGAGAGATATAACCAAGGTAATGCTCTTTTCAAAAGCAAAAAAGACACCAGAGCCTGTTTTAGATATTGTAACTACGCAAGGAACAACACTTGAAGTTGTTGCCTGTTACAAATACCTTGGTATCTGGCTTGATGATTGTCTCTCTTTTAAACTTCATGTCAATAACCTGCTTAAAAAACTGAGGGTTAGGCTAGGGTTCTTTTTCAGAAACAAGTCCTGTTTCTCGCTTGAGGCCAGGAAAAGGCTAGTCACTGTGACCTTTTTACCTGTGCTGGACTATGGTGATTTGTTGTATATGAATGCACCTGCCAATTACCTGAGCAAATTGGATGCTGCGTATCACAGTCATGGGCGGCGCCAGGATTTTTTTGCTGCAGTAGCTTAGCAGTTGCTATATGACAGCACGGCGTTGCTAGTTAATTTTCAAAATAAACAAACAATACCAGTGGGCCAAGCACAAGCCTGTTCATATTGTAGCGTTCACCGCTATTCAAGATCTCTCAAGCCTTCAATGTCAAAAACGTTCTCTTTATTTACAGAACCAATCAATAGTGTAACACTCATGACTTTCACGTAACAAACACCGGAAAACGCACACACACACCTGGAAGGGGCGGTTTCTCCCTAACTCCCACCAACAACATTGCCTAAATAACGCACTTTTCCTCCTCTCTGGCCTCATTCTGTGACTCTCCTCCTCATTCTCAGTTCTCTTCTCCTCATTCACAATTCCCCGTGTTAGATCTCACTGTAAGCACGCCTCGAACAATGCGCCATGTCGGAAAATACAACACATTCTTGATTCATTTAAAATGACCATTTGTAACTGAGAGGAGTGACTGCTCATTTCTGCCGAGATGCTCAAAGGGTGAGACGCTGTGTCTGAGAATCACTGACTAGCAGAATGTGTATATTCTGGAGTGGAGCTCTGCAGAGAGCAGGGTGGAGGAAATGAGGGCAGTGGATCATCACGGTGCGGAGAGGAGCAGCGCTAGTTCCACTGCAGCTCGTGGTAGCAGCTAGCTGGTCCTGCTGCTGCGGGTGCAGCGAGTCAATTGGCGGGGGCACCTGTTCTTCGTGGTCCCAATCCTCCCGGTTTTCATAGTGAACATCGGGATCCTTGTGGATAGCAGGGTTGTCCGGCTGGACCGGCTCCGTTGGAGAACGCGGTCGTTTACGCTGACTTGTGACTGTGAGAAATGTTTCCATTTTCGATCTACTGAGAATTAGCCAAGTAACAGTTCACGCAGTAAATTACAACGACCCGCCCCTGATAGATCCCGCAAAAATGTATCATATTTATACACATTCTCGCGGGCTGCGGGAATGTGTATAAATATGATACCTTTTCATATCAAAACAATGGGGTTGCTAAGCCGTTGCTAGGCCAATTGTTGGAGTTGCTATAGCAACTCCTAGATACCCCCTGGCGCCGCCCTGTTTACAGTGCTCTGAGATTTGTCACAAATTGTAAAGCGCTTACACATCACTGTACACTGTATACCAAGGCAGGTTTACCATCACTCTCTGTACGGAGGCTCAGTCATTGGTACACGTTTATTTATAAAGCTTTGTTGGGTAAACTCCCGTATTATATCTGCTGTCTGATAACACAGAGAGTTGCAAGCAGCCATTGTCTGAGATCACATGATGTAGTCTTGTTAGATGTGCCAAGAGCAAGGACTGTCTCAGGTAAGACAGCTGTTATGTGCGCAGCTCCACTTGCTTGGAACAATCTTCAGCAAGAATTGAAACTGAGCAATCTCATTCCTCTGCATGTTTTTAAAGCTAGGCTAAATGAAATGCTTGCTGATACAATGGGCACTTGTAAATGTCTATATATCCTGTAAATATAATGTATAATGTCCTTTATTGTTTTATGTTTCATGTGGAACCTATATGCTGCAGGTCTCCCTTGAAAAAGAGATCTATGATCTCAATGGGACCAATCTGGTTAAATAAAGGTTTCAAATGAAATGAAATGAAATAAAACTTGTCATTATTTCAGTACAGTTCAATTGGTTTTATTTTTCATAAACGGTTATCAACCGTTAGTGCCAAAGCAGTAGGCTATACTATATTAATTACTGCTGTAGACTACAACCACTACTTGTTTAGCTAGCATAAACTCAACAAAGCTAGCGTTAGCTGGCTAACTGATGTTATTTTGCCGCTAAACTGCACGATATAAAACGGTGGTCTTCAAAGCGGATTTAATCCTCAATCACAATAATAATATTCAAAGTAATGCTGGGCCAAACTTACCGTTGATTGACGCACCATGTCAGCGGACTGGTAGCGACACTAACCGTTAGCGAACCGTTAGCCCCGCAGTCATCCGGTTCGACCTGACTGAGGCTGTGACTGTGTGAGTGACTGAACCAAGCCTCGTTGTTCTGATAGCTCCGCCCCTTCGCTCCAACCCCCCTCCCTCCACATCTACAGGTGAAAATTACTTTTGCGACACATTTATCGCAAGAAGTGTAGCAAAAGTCAAGACCGCAGATTCGTCAGATTCGTCAAGTTGTAAAACAAAATGTTTCTTCTGTGACTTCAAATTTGGTTCACAGTTACGTGGATATTTTATACAAGTGTACATTTGGTTCACAGTTACGTGGATATTTTATACAAGTGTAAATGTATGCACACAAGCTCAGAATTTTTTTCTGCAAGTGCTCACATCAGGTTTTACACGCTCTCGCATTTTGCACCATATCTACCTTCATATATAACAATCACACATTGAGTTCATTGTTGTGCAATGATAAAATTAGACCGTTGTTTTTTTAAATAGTCCGTATGAAACTCGGCAGCTCTCAGGTGATCAGCTGATCAGCGGGGGCTGTGTGTGTCTCTTTGTTTACACACCTAATGGGCCATTAGCCACAGCTCCCCCACCCCCCCTGTGATCTCCCAACCCCATGGCTGTAAAGGAAGAGGGGTGTCTAGTTCCCCCTCGACACATAGACTGATCCTGTTTTTTGTCCATGTCCGATTGGCTTAGAGCTTTCGCGACTGCAAACATTTTTAAACAAACATTGACCATGTACCGTTCACTACTCCCCACCCCCGACAGCTCCCTTAAGGCCCTGAAACACCAAGCAGTCACCAGAGAACTCGCCGACGCCGACTGTTGCGTCGCCGTGTTCTCCTGCGTCTTGGCCATGTGTCGCAATGGAAAACACTGCAAAGACTTCAGCCGAGCACTTACGAACTGCGCATGCGTGAGTGGTAGGGGTGTAACGGTATCCGTATTCGTCCCGTACCGTCACAGTTTGGCACATGCAGTCACACGACGAATACGCCTTTTTTATGAGTGGGAAAAAGGTCTGTTACTCAGGGCAGTTTTACACTATATATAATCCAGGGGGCGGTATTGTGCCTAAAAGCCAGCCGCCCGTAAATAACAAATGAAGAACAAGAACAAAACACAACAAAACGAACACAATACATGAAGAAGAAAAGTTAGTAGCTACGGCGAGTTCACAACACACAGGAGCTAGAAGACCCACCTGCTTCTTTTAAATCAGGTGTGTGGGAACATTTCGGGTTCCCTGTGGACTACAACAATGATGGGGATCGGACGAGGACGGTGTGTCGGCGTTGTTCGACAGCGGTGCGGTATGCCGGTGGTAACACGTCAAACATGCTCAATCACATCCGAGTCAGTCTCAGTCCCCAGCGAGAGGGTTTTCTCGACGGCAGGTGACATAGTTACCGCCAACAGATCTGCCCTCACTGCTGACAACGTAGACAAACACATCTTTTTGAAGAACAACTTGAAAATAGAGTAAAGCTTGAGTACCTTTATTTACTCACAAGTTAATTACACATGTTAGACATTGCTCCTAAAGGTACATATTTTATTTTGTTTTATATTTATCATTGTATTTATTTTATATTTTGACATCAGGAGATGTTATACAGTTCCAGGGTCGGCTCTAGAACAAATCGAATGGGCGGGGGCAATCATTTACCAAGGGGGGGCACACACTGCCGTCAACAACCAACACACAAACACCAACGCAACTTCAATTTCAAAAAGTTTAAAGTCTATTGTCTTTCACACACATTGCAGGGGTGTAGTGCTATTTTCTAGCGCACCTATGACCTGTGCATGCATGCACGGTTGTGGCACGACCACCAAAACAGAAACATATGGATATAGGCCACCATATAAAAAGGGAAGATTTTTTTTAAATATTGAAGTTAAATGCATCAATCTGGTGCACTTTGAGAGCAACATTAGGAGATCTATGGATAGCCTACATCTCTCAGCATCCATATGAAACAGAACTGTACACAGATTTACTTTTTCTTTATGGATATTTTACTAATCACTCCCCTTTTAAACTGTATTCTTGTGTTACTGTCCTATAGTATTTCATACCCGTTTTTCATTTATTCTCTTATTTTTTTAATAACTATAGGCTAATGATCATATAAATGTGTTCTTCGCAAATACTTGTTTACATAAATGGTGAACAAACCATTTGAGATAACTTACACTAAAGTGAACTATCTAAACACTGAGAGTCCTTACCTGTTAGGATTTGTCTGTGTTAGTATTTTTTGTGTCCTTTTCTATCTTTGGGTTTCCTATTTTATTTTGTAAAGTGTTCACCCCCGTTTCCTGCCTGTTTGCTTTCTGTCGGTTTCCCTCTCTGATTACCCAATTGTGTTCACCTGGTACTTATGTGTTTTCTCCTCCCTCCTCACCTGTCTCGTGTTTATGTGATTAGTCCTGGGTGTATTTAGGTTGTGTGTTTTCTGTCTCTCTTTGTCGGGTTGTCTTGTGTATTGGCTTGTCCTCGGTGAGTGTTCTGTTCTGTATTTGTCAGCATAGCCTTGAAATAAAGGAATTATTTGTACGTTAATCTGCATTTGGGTCCTACCTGCTTCACACACCGTAACATTACAACCCGACCTGAAATATGGGCCCAGCAGATCCTTTTGAGCAGGAATTATTGGATTTTACGTTTTCTTTGGCTACCTGCTCTGATCAATGGATAGGAGCGGTCAGGGTTCAGCAGCGAGATGCTGCTCTGGCAGAAGCAGTCCACCTTACACTGAGGAATCAAGGTTTGGTGAAATTCTTACCTGCCAGGCTTTTGGATTACCTCACAATTTGTTTTCCCGATCCTGACAGACCCAGGTCTCCCAACTCCTGTTTTGATACCACACGCATTGGTGTGGTCCGTCTGGCGTCAGCCCCTGCTTCTCACCCAGTGTTTGCTACTGTCCAGGAGCCATTCGCTGGTACTCGTCTGGCCTTTGGAGGTCCACGGAGCCTCCAAACGGCTCCTAAAGGAAGGGGTCGCAACACGAGCCCAAAGAGCCAGGGTTCCAGAACCAGTTCAGCCCCCAGCAGCCATGGTTACGGACCCAGTTCTGGCCCCAGCAGCCATGGTTCCGTGCCCCAGTACCATCCCACACAATCCGTGTTCCGGTTCCCTGCCCTGCAGCCATGGTTCCGGCTCCAGTGCCGGTCCCAGCAGCCACGGTACCTGCTCCGGAACCGGACTTTACAGCCATGTTTCCGGCTCCAGAACCGGACCTTTCAGCCAAGATTCTGGCTTCAATTCCGGCCCCAGTCCCGGTCCCAGCAGCCTTGGTGCCAGACCCAGATGTGGCCCCAGCTGCCACAGTCCCATCTCCAGTTCCCCCTCAAGTTCCCTCTCGAGTTCCCTCCTTTAGTCCCTCCTCTGGGCCCTCCTTTAGTCCCTCCTCGAGTCCCCTCTCTAGTTCGCCTCTCGAGTCCCCTCTCAAGTTCCCTTCTCTAGTCCCTCCTCTAGTCCTTCCTCTAGTCCCCTCTCCAGTTCCCTCCTTTAGTCCCTCCACTGGTCCCTCCTCTAGTCCCCTCTGGAGTCCCCTTGCCACTTCCCTCCTTTAGTCCCTCCTCAAGTCCCCTCTCTAGTTCCCCTCTCGAGTCTCCTCTCAAGTTTCGTTCTCTAGTTCCTCCTCT